>NC_052051.1:84761369-84853869 GCF_903992535.2 Arvicola amphibius | reverse complement strand
TGACATCATCGGACTACTGTCTACGTACTGTCTCACCTGGCTCTTGTTTATTGATTATTTGGGGTTTTGCTTTTTTCTGTTCCAGGTATTTTTTTTCCTGTAAGTTTAATAAAATTTTACACTGGCCGAACCTGGAATGTGCATGAAAGATGGCTGAACGCATTTCATCAGACAAAGATTCCCACCCCAACTCCCAACCTCAGACAGCCCAGAGTCTTCAGACATAGGCCTTCCCCTTGGCTTGTTAGCAAAGTTGAACAGTTGTGTTTGTGGTGGTGCAAATTAAGCCTAGTGTGTCACACATGCTAGGCAAACACTCTCCTACTAAGGGATACAACCTACCACAGCGCCAATTTCTTTCCTTCTCCCTTTCTTCTTCCTTTCTTTCGTGTGTGTGTGTGTGTGTGTGTGTGTGTGTGTGTGTATGTGTGTGCGTGCTGTGTTCATGTCCTGCATGCCACAGTTCTACATCAGGTATCTTCCTCAGTCACTCCCTATCTTTTCAGTAAGATTTTTTTTCAATGTGTATATTCTGACTGCCAGTATATATGACCACCATATGTGTACAGTGCCTGTGGAAGCCAGAAGAAGGTGTTAGAACCTCTAGAACTGGAGGGACAGGTGACTGTCAGCTGCCATGTACATGCTGAGAACTGATCTCTGCCCTCTGTAAGAGTAGAAAGTGACCAAAAGGTCTATAAAGATTGAATGCAATGCCCATCAAAATCCCGGCAAAATTCTTCATAGACCTCAAAAGAAAAATACTCAACTTCATATGGAAAAGCAAAAATTCCAGGATAGTGAAAACAATCCTGTACAATATAAGAACCTCTGGAGGCATCACAATCCCTGACTTCAAACTTCACTACAGAGCTACAGTACTGAAAACAGCCTGGTATTGGCATAAAAACAGACAAGAGGACCAATGGAACCAAATAGAAGACCCGGATATTAATCCACACATCTGATTTTTGATGAAGAAGCAAAAAATATCAAATGGGGGAAAAAAGCATATTTAACAAGTGGTGCTGGCATAACTGGATATCAACATGTAGAAAAATAAAAATAGACCCATATCTATCACCAAACTGAAAAGCTTCTGTAAAGCAAAGGACACAGTCAACAAGACAAAACGACAGCTTACAGATTGGGAAGAGATCTTCACCAACTCCACATCAGACAGAGGTCTGATCTCCAAAATATACAAAGAACCCAAGTGATTGGACACCAAGAGATCACATGATCCAATTTTTAAAAATGGAGTACAGACCTAAACAGAGAACTCTCAACAGAAGAATCTAAAATGGCTGAAAGACACTTAAGGAAATGCTCAACATCCTTAGTCATCAGAGAAATGCAAGTCAAAACAACTTTGGGATTCCATCTTACACCTGTAAGAATGGCCAAGATCAAAAACACTGATGACAACTTATGCTGGAGAGGTTGTGGGGTAAAGGGAACACTTCTGCATTGCTGGTGGGAATGCAAGCTGGTACAACTCCTGTGGATGTCAGTGTGGCGGTTTCTCAGAAAATTAGGAAACAACCTTCCTCAAGACCCAGTAATACCACTTTGGGGTTTATATCCAAAGGATGCTCAATCGTGCCACAAGGACATGTGCTCAACTATGTTCATAGCAGCTTTGTTTGTCATAGCCATAACCTGGAAACAACCTAAATGCCCCTCGACCGAAAAATGGATAAGGAAAATGTGGTACATTTACACAATGGAGTACTACACAGCAGGAAAAAAAATCTTGAATTTTGCAGGAAAATGGATGGAGCTAGAAAACATTATTTTGAGTGAGGTAACCCAGACACCAAAAGACAATTATCACGTTTTTAAACATAAAGAAAAGGAAACCAGCCTACAAACCACAATCACAGAGAATTTAGACAACAATGAGGACACCAAGAGAGACTTTCATAGATCTAATCTACTTGGGAAGTAGAAAAAGACAAGATCTCCTGAGTAAATTGGGAGCATGGGAACCTTGGGGGAGGGTTGAAGGGAGGAGGGGAGAGGCAGCGAGGGGAGCAGAGAAAAATGTAGAGCTCAATAAAAATCAATTTTAAAAAAGAGTAGAAAGTAATCTTAATCACTGAACCATTTCTCCAGCCTATCTTCCCCTTAATGTTTGAGACAGGGTCTCTCACTAAACCTGGAGCTCTCTAATGGCTGGACTGGCTGGCCAGCAAGCTCTAGGAATCTGCCTGTCTCTGCCCCTCGGCACTAGAGTTATAGACACATATATGTCTGCCTCTTTAGGTAGGTCTTGAGGATCCTGATTCCAATTTCCAATCTTTATACTTGGAAGCAAGCACTTCGCCAATCGAACAACTGTCCCATTACCACCCCAGCCCCTTTTTTGCTTTCTGTTTTGAGGCAGGATCATGATGAAATGTCTAGGTAGTCTTAAACTTGCTTTGTCTCCTAGCCTCCAGCCTCAGCTTCCTGAGCAGCAAGCTTCACCACCAGGCCAGGTACAAGTTTTTTGTTTTTGTTTTTTTTTTTTAAGTATGCTTGAGGACTCACAAAGGAAGCCCTCAGCCCTAAATTCTCAGCTCTTTGAAACCAGGGAGCCTGTCACTCTCGTCCACCAAGGCCAAACTGAAGCCAGAGTTCAACACACAGTAGACACTCAATAATTCCTGTGGAATGTATGAATGCAAGTGACCCTTAGAACAAGGAGCTCTATTATCCACTTCCTCAACTGTAAAACAGAGACTTTACTCAGCTCTCTTAGCATGAGGACTAAATGAGCTAGTGGATGGGCCGTGCCAGCCCTGGGCCTCCACACAGTGCTTCCTGAGCAGGCCTCGAGTGAGACCAAAAACAAACGGAAGCGGCTGTGCCTGGCATGCAGATCCTCTGCTCACGCACTGCCGGGTAGCCAGGACCTCACCCCTGCAGGAAGCGGCTGTGCCTGGCATGCAGATCCTCTGCTCACGCACTGCCGGGTAGCCAGGACCTCACCCCTGCAGGAAGCGGCTGTGCCTGGCATGCAGCTCCTCTGCTCACGCACTGCCAGGTAGCCAGGACCTCACCCCTGCAGGAAGCGGCTGTGCCTGGCATGCAGCTCCTCTGCTCACGCACTGCCAGGTAGCCAGGACCTCACCCCTGCAGGAAGCGGCTGTGCCTGGCATGCAGATCCTCTGCTCACGCACTGCCAGGTAGCCAGGACCTCACCCCTGCAGGAAGCGGCTGTGCCTGGCATGCAGATCCTCTGCTCACGCACTGCCAGGTAGCCAGGACCTCACCCCTGCAGGAAGCGGCTGTGCCTGGCATGCAGATCCTCTGCTCACGCACTGCCAGGTAGCCAGGACCTCACCCCTGCAGGAAGCGGCTGTGCCTGGCATGCAGATCCTCTGCTCACGCACTGCCAGGTAGCCAGGACCTCACCCCTGCAGGAAGCGGCTGTGCCTGGCATGCAGATCCTCTGCTCACGCACTGCCAGGTAGCCAGGACCTCACCCCTGCAGGAGGAGCAGAGCAGGGCTGTGGTCAGCAGAAAGGAGCTGATGAGGATAAAGGAGCACAGCAAGAGTCTAGGAAGTGAGTTCCACACTCAAAGAGCATAGTTACCCAACTCAGATGCTCCAGCACATCCTCTCCTTCCCCATCAGGCAGGAGATGGAGAAGAGGGGAGCAAAGGAAAGGGAAACACTTAAAGAAATGTTTCAGTCCTCCTAAGAAAAATCTCTATGAGCTGCAACCATTTTGAGCAGGCAGCACCAGGTTTTTACTTGGACAGGAGACAGTAAAGAGAAGCTTGCTACCAGGCTCCATGCAGCAGAAGCTAGAAAACTTTACCAGTTCACAGTGCAGGGCCACCTCTGGACAGAGAAGGCACTTCAGTAAAGAAGCAAGTTCAAAGCCTGCAAGAGCACAGCTCCCAAAGCCTCTCTGAAATCTCTTTTCCCTGGCTAGCAAAACAGACTCTGAGGACTCCCTTCCAGCTCCAAAACAGTCTATCTGTACCAGACACGTGGTCAAAATCCAGGCTAACCCTCCCAGACAAAAGGAGCTCTACACAGCCCATCGTCAGCTGTGAAGACTTCTGTTCACATGGCTATGCACCATCACCACACCACGACCTCACAGTTTGTTCACTAAGGTCGTGATGACTTGGCCTGGTATCCACGGCCCGGTTTTGACAGAGTTGCAGAAGGAGCACAGTTCATGATCTTGCACCATCTCCCTTTCCTCACTGGCTTCTTTTGAAACCTCAAATCTAGGTGACATACAGGAACACACAGTACAAATGAATTAGTCTTCTGTCCACCTTCATAGCAAGCCAAGCAGCACTGGAGATGGGTTACAACCCCATGGTTGAGATTCCTCCTTGGGCCTCTGCCACCCAACAAGTCTGATCTTAGAGCAGCTGTGAATGTGCCCAACTGTACAGTGGCCCTCACTCAAGGACACACTGAGGCAGTCAACCCTACATCCAGCTGGGCAAAGAACTAGTTTGAACCCATGGAGTGGAGGAGGGGGAGGGGTAAATCTTGAAATAAACACAAGTGGAAGGCCAAAGTATACCTCACTATTTCAGGGAAGATTTTGAGGGCTGAGGCAAAACTCTACAACCCTATAACAGGCTTCCCTCAAGCCCAGTCCCTCTGGAAGAAGAAACCCATCCAGTGCTATCTGTAGCTATCCTTGGAGCAAACTAACCACCTAGGACTGGAATTTCTCAGTGTCAAAACACTGGTGAAGGTTTGCACCTCTCTTCAGAGAACAATGATCCTTCTCAAGAAATCAAGGTTTGCTGCCACTATCCAGCCAGTCAGCATGGACTTCAGAGCCGCTCAAAAATGGAAAGATATTGGCAGAGTTGCTCACGCTCCTAGGCCCCACGTCCTTATCCTCCACCCACAGGATGACACAGGATTGGGTGTGATGCCAGTACTTAATGAGCAGAAGCCATTAGCCCATTGTAACTGAACCCCTCCAAGAATTCCCACCCTTGTCCCCAAGGACCTGTCTCATGAGACCTCGCCAGCCTTAAACGAGCCCTATCGCTGGGGTATAGAAGGGCTGAACAACTCAAGAGAGGGTAAAATAGAACCTCAACTATTTCCTTCCCTGTTCTGCTGGGAACGCCCACCATCTCATACAGGTGGTACTTGTTCTACTTAACTGAACACTGAATTTTTTAAAAAAAAAAAACAAAAGCTGCTTGTGACTGCACTGAAGTTGATTCTCCACCCTCACAGGCTCTTCCCAGGTCCTTCCGGCCTGAGGGGTGTGGCCTGTTCTCTTGTGGAAAAAAAAAAAAACTAAATGTAACCTCATTGCTAAATATGGGGCCAAAAGAGAAAGTCCTGCCTAAAAGGAAAATAATCAAAGGCGGTGAAGACCACTGTGCACGGACCAGGTTCCGGTCTGACCCGTTCTGTAGGAGTGTGCTCTTTCTCCTAGGAATGCCCCTCAACAGCATATATACTTTTAGAAGATTTTTCATACAGAATAACAGATCAAAGGTGAGCCTGAGTCCATGGCTCAAAGCAAGTATTATGCATGAGTCTTACACTTTGGGAAGCTCTGTTCTATTCTGAACATGCCCAGCTCTCTCCTCACCTCTCTCCTTTTCCTTCTCTCCCTTCTCTTCCACCTATTATCACAATCACACACACACACACACACACACACACACACACCAGGGTTACAGATTTATTCTTGCAAACTTCTCTAAACCCCATTGCTCTCAGCCGCTACCCCAGCATGGAATATCTCAGATTTCTCCAGGACATACCACTGGCTTTACATATTCATTTCTACTTAAGTTTGTTAAGGTCACTCTTATCTGAGCATTGTAACACACACTTTTAATCCTACAGGGGCAAGCAGATCTCCATGAATTCTAGGCCAACCTAGGCTACATAGTGAGCTCTAAGCCAGACAGGGCTACATGCTGAGATCCTGTTCTTCAATAAAAAAAAAAGTAATAAAACAAAAAACAACAACAACAAAAACTACTCTTGTAATTCAAAACAAACATTCTCATGCTTGAGACAAGGGAATGGTGCTTTCCATGACACACAAATCTTTACTTTGATCACCCCAAAATGAGAAAGCCTACTGGTTCAATGTTACGAAAATACATCATGTGCCAGCCCTGGTAAGCAATGATTCTGAATACAGAGTGTCCTATTCATGAGAAAAACATAAGAGAGATGTTTTCTTCAATTCAGTATCAGTCATGTCCTACTGGGCACATAAAACTCACATGACCAAGAAGACACTGAAGAAGCCCTTACAACATAGTTCCCCGTCATCACAATGCCCCATCCATCTCTCACAAACAGGGAACTCAGTCCAATAAGGATGTCAAATCATGACAGCTTCAAAACATCCTGACATATTCAAAGTGATAGATCGTTAATGATTCACTAAACACTTCCTACTTGGCCTTCATACCTCTCCAGCGTGAGTGTGCATGCGCGTGAGCCTGTGCCCAAACCTCTCCAGAGTGAGCGTGCATGCGCGTGAGCCTGTGCCCAAACCTCTCCAGAGTGAGCGTGCATGCGCATGAGCCTGTGTCCAAACCTCTCCAGAGTGAGCGTGCATGCGTGTTGAGCCTGTGCCCAAACCTCTCCAGAGTGAGGGTGCATGCACGTGAGCCTGTGCCCAAACCTCTCCAGAGTGAGCGTGCATGCGTGTGAGCCTGTGCCCAAACCTCTCCAGAGTGAGAGTGCATGCGTGTGAGCCTGTGCCCAAACCTCTCCAGAGTGAGGGTGCATGCACGTGAGCCTGTGCCCAAACCTCTCCAGAGTGAGCGTGCATGCGTGTGAGCCTTTCATCTTTGTGATATAACTAGGAACAGCAGTGTGTATCTAGACATACCGTGAGGATTAATGATAAACTAAGTCATTCAGGAAGTGGTGGTTACCGCACAAACCTGAGAGAAACACTCACTATTTCACATAGTCCTTCACTGAGCTCTTACTATATACAAAGCGCTGGGGTAGAGACAGAAATGAAGGAGTTAAGATGCCTGCCTTCAAGAGGTAAGTAATCTAGCTGGGAGACAGACACAAAACAGCACAGTCCACTGTACAACACAGCCAAGTGACAGGCCCAGGACGGATCTGACCTGCCTAACTCCCTGGTAGACGTAAAGAATTGGGAAAAAGCAATTAGTATAAGTAAGTGCTCAAAACTCAACGTTATTATAAGTCACTTAATAAACAAAAAGGCTGCCCTTCCCAGAGAACTAAATAGAGGGGAAGCTGCCTGCATGGAAACTGACATCTCCACTCTCTTCACTGCTGCTGAGCTCTCCTGCCACCAGAAGGTGCCGTCTAGGGCATGATGAACAGAGTTCACTACAAACTTCCTAGGGGCAGAGCAGCCTCCATTGTAGAGATGAAGTCAAAATGGCATGCCATGCCAAACAGAAAAGGGTTCCACATGCCAGATACAGAGAGCAGCCACAAGGCACCAGAGGCTAAGAAGCCGAACCTGTGTGGAGGCTTTACACATAAGAAGCAAAGAAAGATGAGCTAAACTGTGTGCCTTGGGAAAGATGGAAAAAAAGCAAGAGGGAGAGGCAGCCTGCAGAGTTCCCCAGAGACCAGGAAGAACAGCAGGGATGTGGCCATCCAAGATACACGTGAGAATTTGCGTTCCACATGCTGCTTAGGCCACTGGGCATCTCCCTGTGTTCTGGCATCACCCGTTGGCTTCCACAAGCTCAGTCTTCCTAACTGGAGCATCTCTCTGTGCTGCCAGGCATTTTAGAAATCACTGGACTCCAGAGCTTTCCCCAGCTGACCAGACCACTGTATTGTCTCCTTTTTCTAAGCTAGTACAGTTTAGAAAGACTACTGTGGCTGCCAAGACTGTGTCTATGAGCTGGAGGTAACTTGGTGATAGTGTCTGCCTAGTATGTTTGAGCCCCTGAGTTCCATCCCTGGAAAAAAGAAGAGGAGGGAAGAAGGGAGAAAGGGGAAAGGAAGGGCTATTTTACATACTATAAATATGGAAAGTATGTCATCTGATTGACCATAACTGGTAAGTGATGCTTCTTGACAGTAATGCTGCAGGTTACATTATAAACATCTGATTTGAGACAACCTTCCAACTATATTTTGTTCTTTTTGTTTGTTTGGTTTTTGTTGTTGTTGTTGTTGTTGTGTTCTTGTTTTTCAAGACAGGGTTTCTTTCTGTAGTTTTAGAGTCTGTCCTGAAACTCATTCAGTAGACTAGTCTGGCCTTGAACTCACAGACATCTGCCTCCAGAATACTGGGATTAAAGGCATGTGCCATCACCACCCAGCCTATATTTCCTCTTAGATGTAATTTTTTCTAAACAATATGATAGTCCTTTAACATGAGATGCTAGGAGCATCCTATATAAGACTTCCTATCCTCATGTAAGGTGAGGAACAGTCTCATCTAACCCTGTCCTTGAGAACAATAGGCTGTGGAAAACAGAAGAGAGCGCTTCGGCAGCAACCCACCCTAAACCTCCCAAGTAAGAGGCGCTCACTCATCAATAGCAACACGACCCGGTTTTGCTAGGAAGATTCTATAACGCACTGGATTTGAAGGCAAGCAGATTTGGGGTTAAATCCTCAGTTCCAGGCTGAAGGGAGGCCTCTGAATGGGTGAATGATTTGCTATGAAAACATGAGGAGAACTCACATAAAGCTGACAGGGTATCCTGTATCTATAATCCCAGCACTCCTCCACAAAAAGGGAGGCTAAGGCAAGAAAATCTCCAGAAACTCCCAGGTCACCTCACCTGGCACTGTCTCAAATGAGGTAGAAGGGGAGGCCCAACACTCAAGGCTGTCCTCTGACCACTACAACTGCCAATGCATTGCAATTTGCAGTAACAAAAGGGGGAATCCCACAGGTGAATGGTTGAGCAGTGACACACGTGAACTACAAAGCTTCCATGCAATAAAACTGTTTCACAGGGCAGGGTTTCATGATGATAATTATATTTAAAATTCAGGTGACATTAAAGGGGAGAGAAATATATGGCACAGATATGACACTGGTAATATGAAATTCATAAACCAAAGAAAGGAGAGAAAGGGATGTACTACATTTACCACCAGAATTGCCTCAAAGAGCAAAACTCTGTGATTAAAGCAAAGCAAAGAAGTCAGCAGGCCAAACCCGAGAGCATCAGTCTGGGCCATACTTTAGTTCGCGGGAAGGTTGTACGTGCCGGGAATGCTGAGGTAGGCAGAGCTGAGATAGGCTCTCCTATCTGTTCCAGCCACGATGTAGGTCAGTGTGTCACTTCTTCGAAGAGGTGAATCAGGATCAGAGGAGCCAATAATTCAAAGGCAGGAGAGACCAGAGCTAAATTAAAGAGGCCCCTTAGAGAACCAAGAACTCCCCTAAGACTTCAATCTCAGTGCTATTTTTATGTTGCTATCGACTGAGAAGAATGCACTATTAAACAGACCAAGTCTCCAACTGTCCTATAAATTGGTCCTGTGTTTCCCAGCACTAAAAAGGGTAGCAACTCATAAGAGAGCAAAATGCCAACAGTACAAATTTAGAAGATGGGTTAAAAAATATTCTGATCAAACTCTCTAGTGACAACCCTGAAGAAACAGAGGGGCAAGAGCAATAGCCTTCTCTCTGAAACTTAATTCTATGCTCTAATTCAGAGCAGTATAATTAACCCCGAGTTTCACTGCTAACACTGAAGGTTTTCAGCCTGATGAGAATATCATTTAGTATCCTGCAATCGACAATAATAGCAATATGACACAATGGTGCCTATTGAGACTCTCTAATCAGGGCACACAGTCATTTACATAGAACATGTTCTGTGACTCCTCTGTAATACAATGCCACAAAGACTCAATTGAGACGCAAGGCTCCTTTTCCCATAAACGAAAAAAAAAAAGGAAAAAAACCACGATTTCCTTTACAGGAGCACACAGATGGCTCCCACCCTTGCTGAGGGCTTACACCACCCAGGCACTTCACAGGAAACCCGCCCTGCCCTGATGCCAGGCAGAAACTGAACGCTGGCACTCGGTCTGTCCATTTGCCTGACCCCAGGGCAGAAAGAGGACATCTACAATGTCCGCAGGCACAAAACAGAATGAGGGGTGTGGAGGGGCTCTACGGGATTCAGAGCTCATGTCAGGCCTGAGAAATGTGGTCACTATTCCTCTATGGCTCTACTGGGAGCTGTGGAACATGAGGTAGGTCTGGAAAGAAAGTATCTAGTGTCAGACACCTTACCAGGGACAGAAAGTGTAACAGCTATGCAGGGCTCAGAAGGTAGGCAGGCAAGGTTTGAATCCCACCTCCACCCACTAGCTTTAGACTCAAAACAAAGTACTTAAGGGCTCTGAGTCTAGATGGCCTTCTGTGTAAACACATCTAATGCCCTGCAGGGATGAAGGTATTACTCATGCATCTGAAACATACAACACAATGCACAGTATATAAAGAACAACTATCATTATGGTCCCGGTCATTCTTTTTAAAGACAGGTTCTCAGTTGACAAGTTCTAGCTTAAAGCTTAAGCTTTCTAGCCAGGGTGACCTTGAACTTCTGACCCTTCTGCCTCTACCTACCAAGTGCTGGGATCACAGGCTTACACCACCACCACCGTGGCCACTTTGAGCATTACTAGGCATTGAATCCAAGGGTTTTGTGCATGCTAGGCAAACACCCTACCAACTGCTACATCCCCAGGCCCATATCATTATTCATTAGTAAAGAAACCCGCAGGCATTAGAATACAGTGCTGAAGAGCATAGACCCATAAGCCAGGTTCCCCAGTTCAAACCCTCATTCTGTCTCTTGCTAACTGGGTGGTTTATGTTTAATCTCCCTGCCCCTGTTTCTTCATGTGTAAACTGCACAAAATCGTAGTTTCTACTGCCTAGAGCCACTATAGTGACGTGTGCCTGTTTTGCACAGTAGTATACATAATCCCGTGCCAGGTACTATTCTAATATTTGTTATTTAAATAAAAATAAGATAATCCCTTTAACCCCAGCAGGAGGCAGAGGCAGAGGCAGAAGGATCTCCATAAATTCAAGGCCAGCCTGGTCTACAATGGAGCTCCAGAAAAAAAAAAGTCAGTGGGTTGGGGGGGAGAGCTCAGCAAGGGATCTAAGGAGCAGAAGTAGTGGTGCAACAGCCCATTTCATCTTTAAGAGAAACTTGGGGAAAACAGAATCAAGGTGATGTGAAACCAAGGCCTAAATTCTGAGGAAGGCCTAAGCACCCTGCTTTCTTACAGACCCTCTAAGGCCAAGAGGGGAAACAGCCCAGCACTGAATGAATTGTCATTTGTTCTTTTTCTGCCCCAGCCTCTGCCTATGCAGCCAAGTTCTTCTGGACATTCACACCAAGTTGAGACAGACATGAAAAGGGAGATTTCAATTCAGGCCAAGTTTGAAGGTTACTTTCCACCAGGGGAAAACGGCTGCATCAGCACCCTGGGGTTTAAAGTTGAAGCACTCACAAGTTCCTGCTCCACATTCCTCAGTGTGCTTTGAAGAGAAGCCAGCTAGCAGGCAGAGCATCCGCACCACACTAAACTGCTACCACAGTCAAATACCACTTGTCTGGTCTACAGAGATGTAGAATAGTATTACCCATCCCTACTGCTGATGCAAACCATCCCTCCTCTCCCTCCTTCACAACCATCAAGTCCTTGAAGGCCACAGCACTGGGTCCAGATCTCCAGCACAGGCTCTCGTCCCATCATTCTAAGGTATGTACACACCAAGGTAATTAATCCAATCCGTAACTATGCTGGAAGGACTCAACTACTGGTCACTCTGCCTAGATTCAGGTCCATCCAAGGTCAGTGACATAGGTAGCTGGCTATAACCCAGGAATGCTGGCAGCCTGGACACCAGGTGGCCAGTTCCACCTCTCTGATATGGTAATCTCATCCCATTCCATGGTTCCACACAGTTAACACTCTCCAAGTTTATAATTCCAGCCTCGATGCCCTCCCTGAATGCCAGGCTCATGCTACACCAGATCGCATAAGAATTCCATGAAGATAGCCAATAGGCATCCAGAATTCAAAAGTCCTCTTTCAACCCATTCAACATCCCTACAATCTGCTGTTTTACTATCCCAAGGACAAGCCAACTGGTCTTGCCTCAGGCCTTCTCCACTGCCTGCGGTCACTGCCGCCACCACCACTGATGTCACCACCTCCTGGGACTAATAGCATATAAAAATGGACCTGCTCACCCTCTTCATGCTGAATCCCTTTATCCTATGTTACTTTTCTTCACAGCTGCAAAGTCTACCCACCATTACACCTTTATTAATACACTTATCTATCTCCCCACCAAGGATGAGAGGCGGGAGCTGGTCGGTTTGAGTTTTCAATATCCATAGCACAATGCAGTACACAGGATAAAGTTAGTGTAAAATAAATCATATATATTGAATAAATCAGTTAGTTCATTAATTTTTTTGAGGCCAGGGTAGACAAAGAGAGGATCAAAGAAATAATATGGGATCTGGGGCCTAAAAGAAAGGATTAAGTACTTTTTCTGATTTTATGATTTATTATAAAGCTACTATAATCAAGACAGTATGGCACTGACAGATAACGGAACAAAACGGAGAGTCCCACACTTACGTCATTTGACGATAACAACGATGTGTGTGCATCTTTATATGTATGTGCAAGTGTGAAGGTCAGAGGAGCAGTTTTGGATATTGGTTCCCTCCTTCCACTTAGATGAGCCAGAAGCTCTCTTTTCTGAAATGATTAAGTCTAAATGTTGGTGCCCAGCTTAGCAAATACCTGTAGCTATCAGTAATCACACTTAAGTGAGGCTTCTCGGCTTCTCTCAGCTCCTTCTACCTACGTTTCATTTACCCATGTTTTAAAACCAAAGCTGTCTGTTGAGCTGGTGAGAAGCAGAACTGGAGAGCTGGAGAGCTGACTCAGTGGTTAGGAGCCGGTACTGCTTTTGCAGAGGACCCAAGCTCAATCCTCAGTACCCACATTGGACAGTTCACAACCAGGGGACTTATCTCTTCTTGGCCTCCGTGGGTACTGCACTCATGTGAAGACACCCACACAGATACACACATGCACATAATTTTAAAAATAATAAAAATAAATATTTTATTTTTCAAAAACAGAAGAGTTCAGGATTCTGAACCTGGGTACCGAGACGACTTCTATCAAAGATCATGCATCATCAAAGATCATGCAGCCCCAACCCCACAGGGAGTTGTTACAGATCTGCTGGAATCACTTTAATATGGCCGAGTACCAATGATCTGGACATGTCCTACCAGGGCCTTCCACAACACTGAGTTGGTGAAGTCACACAGCAGGCCTATAAGACAGTTTGATACCCTGTCTTACTGACAAAACTTCACCAGGTCACAGTGAAGACCCCAGCTTGACCCAAGTCTTCTGGCACCCAGGCCCCTGGCTCATCTGCAACTCCATACAGTTCACTCTGTGTTAGTTTGATGTGGGAGGTCCTTCTGCTGGGAGAAAGGAGACAGAGTCAGGGAGCCGCCATGGAGCCGCCAGAGTTAGACATGCTGAAACTTTAGCCGGTAAGCCACGTGGCGATACAGATTAACAGAGATGGGTTAGTTTAGGATATGAATTAGCCAGAAATAGGCTTAAGCTATTGGTCAAACAGTATTGCAAATAATACAGTTTCTGTGTGATTATTTCGTGGCTGGGAGGCTGGGAACCAACGAGTGGTCTCCTCCAACATTAGTTGATCTTTGGTTCCTCTTCTCTAGGTGCCTTTCATCCTCCCCCATTCCATACACAAAATCAGTACAATAAGTATCTGATAGGTCATGATCACTGTACAGAACAGTTAGGTGGTTCTTGGCTAGAAATAAGCAGAAGAGGAGGAAGGACTTCAGCATCCAAGTCTTAATGCCTGCTGCCGTATTTTGCAAACATAGTTTGCTGCCTACAAAATCTCTTTTCTTCCTCTTTGTTGAAAGGTGGTTTGATTTTCATGTTGGACATCCCGCCCTAGACTAAGGCTGTACTCCCACCCTCCCTTGCTGCTAGCTAAGTGCAGTGACTCTGGGAGGACCAGTAAGACGCAGCGCAAGTGTTCCATGGGACTTCCAGGAAGGTTGGTAAGGGAGAACTGGTGCAGCAGGGTAAGCTCTCTCTGACCTCCTGCCAACACCGCTCAGATGCCAGCCCAGCCGGAGACGTGGCAAAGCTGTGTGATCAAGGTGGAAGACCATGGCCTTGTTTTCAAAGGGTCCTGAACTGTGGCTTCCATGATAGTAGAAAGAAGTCAGTTTCCATCACTTAAGTCTGTTAAATTACTATTAATCAAGCTTATTGGTAAAAGCTAATCCCACCTAAGGCCAAAGCAAGATTAAACCATGAGCAAAACCCTGCCCCCCCTTCTCTTCCTCCCAAACAACTCTATAAAGAGCAAAACATCTGTCCAGATAAAAATCCAGCATTCCTGCAAATTAATCTGCTTTACATTTTAAATGTTCAGGACTTCCTATATTCTTACCTCTATCACTGGCCCCAAACAACATGCAACCAAGACCCTGTGCCCTTTCCTTGTTAAGAGAAGAATGTTCCCCACCCCTAGTCTTACACTATGAGTAACCCAACAGGGACTTTCTTGAAATTGAAGGAGAGTTGGGAAGGGGTTACAGGAAGCATCTTCAACCTACCACATGGGGGAGAAGGGACAAAGCAGAGCTTCAAGCTGGAGATGCAGCACTCACCTTTCCAGCTTCCATTCTTTCTCCTTTGCTAGAGTGTGCTCCCCACTGGAGCCGTCAGTTCCCCAAATCTCTCAGACCTGACTTCCACGCTTTCACACCAATCACAAAGGGATCACTAAAGAAATGCTGAATAAAGGAAAAGTCCCACAAATACTATTTGTGTGTGCACAGGGTTGGGAGACTTCGTATCAAATCATCGTATCCACGTTAAAGAAAAAATGATAATATGAATAAGATTCTTGTTGAAAGTGCTGGGAAGGAGAGAGGGGAGCAAGACTAAGTAATCCCCCTTTTGTCTTCCATCTGTCTATTCTGATTTTGTGTATGTTATGAGCTGATGAGACTCAAACTAGGTGCTTGTGCATGAGAACCAAACGCTCTGTCACTGAGCTACATCCCCAGCCCCTTAAATTTACATACGTGCGTTAGTTTTATCCCTTTATGTATTAATAATTCTTTATTGCTCTGGAAGCAACTAGACCAATATTCAGTGAAATCATGATACACAATTAACAAGCCTGGCCCAGGAAGATGCGGCCACATCATAAGCCATGAAGGAAGACACTCGGAGGCTGACAGGCAGGTGGTGTCCACCACAAACCACACACCATCTTCAGCTCCCAGCAGGGGGCCTGGCCCACCATCAGCATTCAAAGCCACGGTACCTGTGCCACAGAATCAGCATCTGAACGCAGAGAGAGGAATGAATCAGTATCGCCCATAACTAAACACTGTGCTCTAAGTTCAATTCCACTCACTGGAGTCCTTGTTTATAGCTCAACTTCTCTCTCCACTATGAAACTAGACACAGGCCAGGGACTAGGGACCCCCAGAGCTAAGTCAGGTTTGCAATGAGTTAGGTTCCCTCACACCATAGTTTAAGACAAGACAAACCTCAGCCTCTTTAAACAATTAAGATATTTTACATTCAAAGTCTAGATCTCAGGCTTGGGGTGTAGCTCAATTGCTGAGGGTTTACCTAGCATACATGAAGTTTGGGGGTCAATCCCCAGCAGTCTATAATTCCAGCACCTGGGAGGTAAAGGCAGAAGAACCAGAAATTCAAGGTCATCCTGAGCTATAAAGCAAATTCACCTGAGCCTGGGATGAATGAAGCCTCCTGGTCTAAAAAAGAGTTCATATTTCCAGCTTTTCATGAATTAGATAATGGCACAATAGGTACACACACTCAGGCTGGACCCTGAGAGGACAGTGGAGTAAGGAGACAGAACCCACACTTCAGTTCTGTTTCTGCACTTGAGAAAGACATGATTCGAGATCCATGCCACTATCAGAAGCACAAAATGGATGGATAAACCACAAGGACCTCTGGGTCTCACAGGGGAGTCCAGGCAGCTATGAAGGGCTACTGACACGGGGTACCCTTTCCTTCCAGCTGCAGAGCTAAATGGTGCAAGCTTTAGTTATCCGTGAGTTTAAGGCCAGCCAGGGCTACAGAGTGAGACCCTGTCTCACAACAAGTCTTGTGAGTAAAGCTGCAAACTTGTCAGTTCCCACAATCTCAGGGCAGACGGAGAAACAAAGTTTGGGAAGTCAGCTTGTCAAAGGTAAGTAAGACAGCAGCCTACAAGAAGCTGACTTTGGAGACTGATGTGAAAAAACACACGATAGTTTTTTTTTTTTTCCCTTTCCATGGAAAGCTGGGGTACACACACATAAAAAAGGGGTTTAAGAAACTGGGCCAGGCTTTCAAACAGATCTAAGAAGATAAAAATAGTACCCAGTACCACTGACATTTATTCACTTACCAAAATAGATCCACTAAAGCCCCAGAGTCAAAGACCCCTGGAAGGGTCATAAAAGAAATACCTTCCTTATGCCTTTACAGCGGACACTTAGCCTATGTCCTAAATTCTCAACAACTTGACCTGGTCTGTTTTGTTCTTGAGGAAACAGGAATCCTGACAGAATCAGCATCAGGACCACACTGTGCACGCTGCCTCATGGCCTGTTCTTTCATGGGAATACTTTTGCCCTGTAATCTCACCCTCTCGCAACTTTTTCTGACTATTTCAAAGGGATTCTGAAACTCAACTACATCTGACCATGTTCCTGAAATCTTGTTTCAAAGGAGTCCTTCAACCGTCCATGCTAACTTTGAGGTGGGTGCATATTTTATATACTAGGAAAAGGAGTTTGCAAACATGGGTTTACAAGCCTACAGTGATGACAACCGAACCCAGTCAGTGTCGTCATAGCCCAGAAGGATCCGAGCAATCACCTAAACCAGTTGAGGAAATAAATCCTAAACTGAGAGTCTCACTAAAAGTCACCGGCTAGAGGAGGTAGATCTAGTGCTAGAATCTAATTCTCTAGGTTCTCGACCTCATGATAACATGCTGTAGTGGCATTTCCACTGTATTTTAATAAAGAAAGACTGCCTGAAGATCTGAGAGTAAAACAGTCGCACTGGTCAGCCTTACAGACCAGGTTATGGTAACACACACCTTTAATCCCAGGAGCCACACTAGTTGCCATAGAAACTATGCAGCGCATGCCTTTAATCCCAGTGACACATGCCCTTAATCCCAGCCTAGAGAGGAATATAAAATGGGGGAAGACAGCTCTCAGACACAGTCTCCTTCTGAGATTCCTGGAGGCAGGATCGCTATTTCGGTCTAAGGTTAAGGTAAGAGCCAGTGGCCAGCTGTTTTGCTTTTCGGATCTTCAGGTTGAACCCCAATTTCTGACCCTGACTTTTTATTAATCGTGCTTCAACGCACTGCTGCTTCTCTTTGTCTTTGGGGGTGCTCAAGCCTAGGCTAGCCCTACCCTCTCACCACCTTAGAAAGCATACAGACACCACCATGGTGAGTGTACACACTGCAGGAAATTAGGAGGAAATCTAACACATCTGTGGACCCCATTCCAGCTGAGTAAAGGGAAGACTTCGGTTTGCTTGGTTCTGTCCCCGCCTCCAGTTCCCTACAGGTGTCAAGTACAGAACTAAAATCCTGGCTGTCAGACCCTTAAGATCAGAGATGTGACAAGAGCCATGCAGTAGAGAGAGGGACAGTGCTGACTGTTGCCATGGGCTGAAGCAAAGGTAGATTCCCTCCACCTTTGCCCTCACACCACCCCTTGCTCATGCTTCTGCATAGACCTTCCACAGCTTCCTCTTGAGAGTCAGTTCTCTATTACTCAGCATCAAGCACCTAACTAAAAAAATAAAATAATAAAAAAATAAAAATTTCATTGCCAGTTAACAAACCCTGAGGGGCCATGTAATGAGTGAGATGTGAGCTTCTATGATCACCTTATTAGCTAGGAGGACGGTAGGCCTCTGAAGAGCCATGATGTAAGTGTTGTGCTAGAGACGCAGGCAAGTGCCATGGAAGCTGAGAGAAAATCATGACTGAGTAAAGAGGGCAGCTGGGTTCTGAGAAAATGTACCTTTGTGTTGAGCCTTCTGAAGGCAGAGCTGAGGGGAGGTGATGTAGGAGGGTCTTCTATCTATCTCTTGCTTTCATTGGTTAATTAATAAAGAAAACTGCTTGGCCTGATAGGTCAGAACATAGGTAGGCGGGGAAGACAGAACAGGATGCTGGGTAGAAGACAGTGAGGCAGTCGCCATGAGCTCCAGCCCAAGATGGACGTAGGTTAGAATCTTCCTGGTAAGCCACCACCTCGTGGTGCTACACAGATTAATAGAAATGGGTTAATCAAGATGTGAGAGTTAGCCAGCAAGAGGCTAAAGCTAATGGGCCAGGCAGTGTTTAAATGAATACAATTTGTGTGTTGTTATTCTGGGGCATAAACTAGCCAGCCATGCGGTAGCTGGGCGGGACGAAAAGCAGGCCTGCTCACCTCATTACTACAGGGAGGATTTCTATAGACTGAGGGGGGGGGGGTGTTCTAGGAAGATGGGACATGTCTCAGAACACCCACTGGTCTACAGCAGCTGAAGCCTTAGGTGTCAGGCAGGACTTATAGGGAAAACATGGAGTGGGAGCTCAAGGCCACACAGGGAAGCCAAAGTATCACTCATATTGCGTCCTACACAACAGAGAAGTCCTAGAACTCTAAGGCAGGGAAATTCAAACTTGCAGCAAGAACAAGGAGCATTAGAGACACGGAGGAGGATGTAGAACTTAGAAGGTTTTCTCACATGCGTGTTTGTTCGCAGATGACTTCTAGTCTTTACAAGCCCCATCCCTGGCTCAGAGGCCAGCGGGCATGTGGTTGAATTGATTGGCAGTTTTTGAAACAAGAGACATCACCCTGAGAACCTGGATTTTCTGGGGCAACAAAGAAGTTAACTGGCAGATGATCCCTCCATTCCCCACTACACTATCTCTTTTGAACATTCAAGATTGAGAACCAATGTCCACTAGTCACTTGGCATCTTTCCAAGGGTATCTACCACACTAAAAGATTTGCAAACTCCTGCCACATTTACCTTAGATTATCAGCCCGCTAAAGTTCTGATCCTCCCAGTTCTGGGTGTCCACGCCTCCTTCGGAATCCTATCACCCACCGCTTCCTCTGCATACCTTCAGGCCCTGCCAGATGGCACTGCTAAGGACAATCAGAAGGCTCCTCCAGAAGAGACTGGGCAGCAGGCCTTGGAGAGACCTGATACACCCTTGCTCACCCTTCTCGTACCACAGGACTCTACACCTCGCTCTTCCTGTTATCTACTGTGTGTCAGACCTTCCTAGCAGGGCTCAAAAAAACCAGCTGAATGAGAAAGTTCTGCCAGACTTGAGAAAACTGCAGGTGGCCCAGGTTTAGATGCCACATGGAATACAGGAGATGACAGCACAGCTCATGCGTGAAGCCTCCACACACACTGTGCCACCAAATGTCCAACCCTTTCCAGCTAGTATTCCAGGCAGCAGGCACAGCATTCCACAACAAGGAATAAGGACAGAATGCTGACTCCTCTTAGCACCAGACATTTGTGACCATTCAAGAACGGACTTCACCGCTCTGATGCCCAGTTAAAGAAAAAGGTGAACAGGGTATTAAAAAAAAAAATGTGCCTGTGGCTCCTGTCTGCTGTGAGCAGGCAGCCTCACTGGAGAACAAAACAGGAAACCCTAGACACAGAAAGCCAGTAATGAACGTGTGGGAAGAATGTGATCACGGGCAGGCTAGGGTGGGAGGCCTGCTGAATGAACCTGTAGGCCTGCGTTTGAAAGAGAGCTTTGGGGCAGGCAGGGGGATGACTTAAGAGTATAAAGCGCTTGCCACATACACCTGACAACCTGAGCTCAAATCCCACATAAAAAGGGGGTGCACAAGGCATGTCTATAATCCTTGTACTCCTGTGGGAAAGACAGAGAAGCAGAGAAATACCACCCTGCAAGCTCTCAGGCCATCAAGCTGTGCCAAGCAAGGTGGAAGGCAAGGACGGACACCTGAGGTTGTCCTCTGAGCTGCACAAAGGCACTATGGTACACGTGTACCTGCACTTATACATGGAAACATACACACTGGGTCGGGGTGGTGGGGAGCCATTGGGACACATGACGTGACCCAGGAGGATTACAAATGACCAAAAACGTACAGGATCACCACAACTGAAAACACTGTAAGAAATATCATATTCCACTTTATTGTACTTATTTATTTTGCAGAGGGCAAAGGGTGCATGCCCACCGCCTGTGTAGGTCAGAGGACAACTTTCAGGAATGACTTCTCTCCTTCTACCATGCAGGTCCCGGGGATTGAACTTAAGTCGTCAGGCTTGGTGGCCTTCGCCCACTGAACCATCTAAACCAAATTCCACCTTAATGAGCACAAAGTTCTAAAGTCCAGGGAACAATCTGACTCAAAGACACAAATTTAGCCTGCGGGTGGTTTTCCACTTGGCAAGTAGGCTCCCCATCTCTGTGCAGTAAAGTCAGTGAGTGAATGGGCAGCCGGTTTGAGGGTGGTCCTGGTGATTATCAGACTGGAAAGGGAAGAAAGGGAAGGGGGAAGCAAGAGGAACTGTTGGCAAGGCCTCCACCTGACTGTTCTGTTCAAACGGGGAGAACGCCTGCAAGCTGAGTTTCGTTCTCAGTTTTCTTCGTGTTTTGTGCACCTCCCCACCACTCTGATCTCCCCGAAACTCTGGTCCCCTTATACAAATGAAAAACCTGACACCTTAATATGAGATATTTGTGTCTCTATAATGAGAAAATCACCTCCTAACCTTTCAGACAAACTGCTAGCAGCAGCCACCACTCTCTTCCAAACCATATTTAGCTGTAAGTCAAATCATGTGATCTTAGGTCTTCATATTTCTCTCCCCAAGAAACGCCTACCCAACCCATACCTGCCAGCCTCCCCTTGGTGCACCCACATCCTCCTGTGTCCTCCCGACAAAGGGTCCTTGGGCATCTTACTCAGCTACTCCCTCTCCACACTGTTTTACCATAGCACACACGCAGACAGACAGACAGACACACACACACACACACACGCAGACAGACAGACAGACAGACACGCAGACAGACACAGACAGACACACACACACGCAGACAGACAGACACACACACGAGAACTTTTTACCTCTCTAGCCAAAATCCATTAAGTGAAATAAACCTTCTAATTATAGCAGGCACAGAAGTCTAGAAGTTCCTCTCACATGGCTCTGGTGCAGCCTCCCATCTTTGCCATTACTATAGAGTCTAAGAAAAGTGCCATTCAAGTCAAATTCCATGTTACAGGAGTGAAATCAGAATCTAAGGAAAGGAAAGGCCTGGTGGCAGACACCCTAAGACAGACAGAGCCAGGTTGCAGACTCCCGGACCAGCGCTGGTCTCACTATGCTACAGTGCATGTAGAAAACCTACCATGTGCCCTGAACTCCTCTTAGCTCGTGCCATGGTCTGACATGTTTAATTCTTACAACAACCTGATGGCTCCCCATTTTACAAAGTAGGAAACGGAGGCACAGGAAGGTGAGCTAACTCAACCGATGTCAACAGGTACAGGAGAGCAAGTGTCTGAACTCAGGCAGCCTGCCTGGCTCTGTGGCCAGGGCTCTCAAGCCATCTCACGGAAGGCAACACTTGTTACCTTTAGGCAGAAATGGAAATAGTTTCACAGACTGTTTGATAAGTGAAATCTATTCAAGAATTTCACTTGAAAACTCAGCAAAGAATTGGAAAACTGAAAACCAAACCAAATGGACACTAGAATTCCAAAGGAAGGCTGAACATGCCTGACTCACAGGAAAGGGCCTTTGTGGCTTCCTTTAGCAAGTGATAGCTGCCTGGGGTGTGGAGTAGGCTGTGCACATCCATCCAAACAGTGGCCTAAGTGTTATCATCCATTCTTCAGATGTGCCCACTGTCAGCTTCATTTCTACATCCAATGCCCCCATCAAGGTTTCTGGAAAGGGACTGGCACAAAGCCTAACCATTTATTAACACTTCTGTGCTGTGGCCAGCCTCAGCTCCCATCGCAGAACAATTTTTTAAAAAGTTACCAGAAGCCAGTCGGCCCCTTGGGAATCATTCTGCCATTCTGCACCCATCTCTGGTATGTGTGATTCAAAATAAAATCAGATCATCTAAGGTGACCTAGCCAAGTCCCTTAGTTTGTCATTGTTTTATTCACTGTCCCCACACCACTGAGCCCAAACACCTCCACAGCAAGAAGAGTCTGGGGCTAAGATACAACTCAATGGTGCTTCTGTAAGCACCAAGCTGGAAGCTGGCAACTGTGGGGAAAATCTGCAGTGCAGTTTTCAGATGTGAAACCAGTGCCTGCTCAGCTGCTCCCATCTCCAGCACTGAGACATGATCAGCTGCAACATGGGCACTTGCTCTGCAGCCAACAGCACCAAGCTCAGTATAAAACATCTACATGTGAGCTTTGTGGAAGCAGGTATACAGGTATACAGGATTCCCACCAGCCCTGGGAACTCCAGATGACTTTATAGGAGAATGGAGCCAACAAGGTGATAGAAAGACAGGTGAAGTCCTCACAAGACCAAGAAACAAAAAAACATCCACACTTGCCAGGTCAACGCCACCTATCACCACCATGATATGTCCATGGTGTGCCGTGCCAAAAGCTAAGGAACCGACTCAAATCTGTCTACCCCAACATTTGCATATTGGGTGCTGCCTTTTGGCTGTCATTTAATGGACACCAAGTAAGGCACTGGGTGGAGACTTTCCCACAAAGCAGTATTTATTGTCTTTGGAGAGCTACTGGCTGAACCCTTCTGAAATATTACTAAACTCAGCTCAGTGAAACAAAGGAAAAATAACGCTGTTATAAATGAAAATTCAACCAAGATCTCAGGACATGTCCGCACTCTGTATTCTCTAATTTCTATATAAATATTGGAACAGTGCAGAAACACGGTGATCTCAGAAATAATGTGCCTTTGATAGCCACAAAACTCAATTATTTATTTCACTTTATTTTATTCCTTATCTCAAATACAGTTCCTTTTCCTTTAACCAAAAAAAAATCCCTCTTTTAAACAATATGTTAGGCAAAGCAAATGTAACAGAGTACCAAAACAAACCTTTCCTGCAAAATTTATGGTTCCTTTTCTTTCCCTAGCTGCACACATCACCCACTCCCCGTACTATTGCTGTGCACACACACAGAGGCCGCTGGCTCTGCACAGCTATGCTAAGTTCCCAACTGGGTACAGTGTGAGCATGCTTACACACTGGTTTTTGTTTTATTTTCTTCCCCCAGATATGTTGCCTAAATTGGCCTCAAACTTTCAGTCCTCCTTTCTTGATTTGTTTGTTTGGTATTGATTGGTTTTTGTGTGTGTGTGTGTGTGTGACAGGTTCTCTCTATGTAAACCTGGCTGACATGAAATTCAGTACATAGGCCAACTTTTTCTCAAATTGTTAAGAAACAAGCAAGAGTCAAACACTGTGGCGCACACACCTTTACTGCCAGCACTCTGGAGGCAGAGGCAGCAGAGCTCTGTGAGTTCAAGGCCAGCCTGGTGTACATGTCTAGTTCCAGGCCAACCAGGGCTACATAGTAGGACTCCTGTCTCTAAAAAGGAGAAATAGGGTAAGGGGAAGGAATCTAATAACATTCAAAACTGGGGGAGAGGGGTATAAACACACGTCCCTTGGGAACAGATGAAACACACTGTCGCACCCTGGCAAAGCGTCCGTCCCAACTGCGTTTCATTCTTTAAACCTGGTCGCTCTATCTTAGAACTAAACAATCCCTTCCTGAGGTTTGTCACTCTGTAACAGACTTCTCCAGCTCAGGGAAGGAAGTAGGGTTACAGGGTAGCAGGTAGGTTCTAGACTGATTAAGAGGCGACAGGAATGGCCACATACCCAGGAAGAGGGAGAACAAGAAGGCAGGACTGTTTCTCTGATGCCCTCCTCGCCATCCCTGTGTTCCCACCCAAAGCTTGCCCCAGTGCAGGGGCCTGGTAACACCTAGTCTTCCCCCACTGGCTCAGGCCCAGAGCCTCTCTCCTCTCCCCTTCCCACCCCCATCTCCCCTTCTCACTTCCACATCCCAGGTAACCTGATTCCCCTGGCCCCTCCCAGTCATCCAGTGCATGGGGGGTGGGAGAAGAAAAATCCCTGCTCGATGTACCTGCGATTTGTATGAATAAAGACTAGTCAGTTTGTACTAGGGAATGGAAAACAGTTAATAATAGAGGTTGACATTCAAACCCAAACCTCATCAAGAGTAAAGGGAGCCACCATTCAGATGCCCATGGATTACCCGCCCCTCACTGCCTGGCACTGCCTCAGGGCCCTGTTCTCACTAAACCTGTTTCTCCTGCACTTTCTAACCTACAAGGGCAACATGGTTATGTCCGCTTAGCTGCTGCTGCCCCGCTGCATACAAGTGGCATATGTGACAGTTTCTCTCCACCACGTTTGTTGTTTGTCTTCAGAGGTTGAGCTGAGGTCACTAACTAGGCAGAGAGCACCCTGGCCCACTAAGCCATCTCAGCAGCACTTCCCATCTCTCATGGCCCCCCACTTGTGCTCAGCCCTGTGTCAGGCAGGACTCTACAAAGTAAACCGGCTGAAAACGGGAAAGGTCAGAATAGCTTCCATAACACACTATCAACTATCTTCCTTACAGCGGTGAGTGGAGCTCAGGAGCCTGAAGCAAAAGGATCACAACTTTGAAACCAGCCTGGGCTGAACACCAAGCCCCTGATTTGGGGCTGTTGCTTGTTTTGTGTTGTTTTTATTTAAAAAAAAAACTTGAAGGGTTTTCACCAATACATTAGCTGATATGACTACTTAGAATTCAGGTGCTTTAATGTCTAGTTTTATTCTTCCCTCTCTTCGGCAGAACCCACAGGTACATATAAAGCATTTTTATAATCACATGCATGCTTGCACACTTTCATCTCGCTGCTCCATACGGCGGATCTATCCATTGTATGCATTTTGGTTTTGTTCCTGTCAGTATGGGGAGGGAGCGGGATGCAGCTCTAAATCACTTCAGAGTACAGAAAACACTCTTAAAATTGCACAGCATGGAAGGCAGTGGTGGCTGACATCTGTAATCACAGCACCCAGGAAGTGGTGACAGGACTGCCACAAACTAGCCTGGTCTCCAGAATGAGACTCAGTCTCAAAACAACGTCCAAAGTCCACATCCGGTGCTTCTGACAACCCCTTGTCCATCCCTACACAGGACAGACAGCTGACAAGCAGACAGTGGGCCTCGGGCAGCTGTATAAGGTGTGCTTTCCTAGTTCACACAGCCACAGCAGGTGCACCCAGTTAAGGGCTGAAAGGTTGCATTTCTCTCACAGACAAGAACTTGGAGGACCATGTAGTTTGTTTAATGGACCTAGAAACTAAGGTTCTTGCCCCAGAGATAAGCTAATGCTGTATACTGGAGATGATGCGGCCATTCTAACCAATTTAACAGCTACTGTGTGTATTTTAGGTTATAACTAAATCACAGGTATTTCAGGGAAACACATAAATATCTCTGCATCCTCAATTCCACTCCGCTCACAAGGCACACTGTATTGTATCGCCATCTTACAGTGGCAAAGCACAGAGATCTACCCAGCGCCTCACGGCTCTTGGCCAACCAAGTTCCAGGTTCTCATACCTTTCCTGACTCATGATAGTCTCTGAGCCCCTACCAGACCACAATACACACATAACCATAAAAAACAGAACCATGTTGTTTCCTGTGTGGTCATATAACATCACAGTAGGGTCAGCTGCCTGGGAAAACCATGGCTCTGCTACCTAATGTCTCTGCCCTAGACCTAGCTGCTTTACCTTCCTTGGTGTGTGTAAACGGGACTCCTTGCCGCAGTGCTGGGACAATGCCAGGGCAGGAATTCAAGCACACATTTTATTTTAAAGAGGGACATCACTGGCCCACACATACAAGTGGACAGCGCTTGGGCCCCGCTTCATCTAACTCCCAAGTCATAAATTCTTCCCATGCTTCTTATATGTTCTCTCTCTCTCTCTCTCTCTCTCTCTCTCTCTCTCTCTCTCTCTCTCTCTCTCCCCCCTCCTCCTCCTCCTCTCCCCCCTCTCTCTAAAGGTTCACTGAGCTTCCGCTGGGGCTGCCTGACTTAGCAACTGCCAGGTGCTGAGGTGTTACACTGGGCTGCAGCATCAGCCGCTACCTAGCAGGAGAAGTTGTCCCTCTTCAGGCCTGCTTTTCATCAACACCCTCTCTCCCCACTACTCTGCCAGCACTGGGGAGGACTATGAAAGGGACAGCTCAAGTGGCATATGGCATTGGTTCCCATATAGAGGCTGATGCCCTGCAAGCAAAGTTAGAAGTCACCCTGTCTTCCCGGTTTGCTTTCTATTGCTGTGATAGGCCATGACTAAACACAACCTGCGAAGAAAGGGCTTACTTCTGGCGTGGGAGGGTCTTCTGTCTATGTGTTGCTTTCATTGGTCAAATAAAGAAACTGCCTCCTTGGCTTTTGATAGGGCAAAATTTAGATAGGTGGAGTAGACCAAACAGAATGCTGGGAGAAAGTAAGCAGAGTCAGGCAGACGCCATGGCTCTCCTCTCCGAGACGGACGCTGGTTAGACTCAAGCTGGTAAGCCACAGTCAAGTGGCTATACAGATTATTAGAAATGAGTTGAATCAATATGTGAGAATTAGCCAATAAGAGGTTAGAACTAATGGGCTAGGCAGTGTTTAAATGAACACAGTTTCCGTGTAATTATTTCGGGTAAAGCTAGCCGGGGCAGCCAGGAGCCAGGTGGGACGGAACAAAGGGCCCACGCACTCCTCTCCTCTCGGGCAGCGGACGCAGCCGCTGCTCCTTTTACTTCATCTATCAGCTCGTAGTCCAACATGAGGGGATCCTACAGCTCTCTCTCCCAGATGACCACAGCCTGTGTCAGCTCTGACACAACATTAACCAGCACAGTGTCATTCCTGGCTGAGGCTGAACAGCCCATACTGAGAAGGAAGCTACACCCCAGAGCCACCTTCCAAGCATGTATGTGCCATCCGGGTCAAGTCAAACCACTAAAGACCTCCACTACAGCCCGACCAGCTTCCTTTGGAACCCACAGAAGGAACTGCAAAGGCCAAACAGACTAGCTCCCGCCACAAAGGAACCTGGAGTTTCTGACTGGGAAAGGGACAGCAGGCTCTGTCAGAACCCAGTTCCCCATGCTCTCATCAACTTTAGATAGATCCAGCTCGTTCTATCAAGTATTTGCGGTGTGCAGTGCAAACTTCTCTCTCCCTCTCTCTCTCTCTCTCTCTCTCTCCCTCTCTCTCTCTCACACACACAAACACACACACACACAAAATCAAATGAACAGTCAAAGGAATTAAGCCAGAAGAAGATGGGGATAAGGAAAATAATAAAGCCAGAGGGAGGATTAGCACCTAGAATGAGTGCCATACGCTCTCTTCCTGCAGAACTGTCAAGATGGGCAACAAATCTAGTTCTGAGGTCCTTAGTAAACACAGTCACTGAGAAACATGATCAGTCACAGGATGCTGCTTCCTGAAACATGAAAACAGCCTGGCAGTTCTGGAGAAACATGGCTTTCTCCGCTTGATCCAGGGTCTGGGGAAACTTCTCCATCAGACCTCATAAAGGGACGCAGTGGGTTAATAGCATTATGGCCTGTGACATCCCTACACCAGACCCTACAGCCTCCTCAAAGTATTGCCTCATCACCAAATCTAACAATTCAGAGGCATAAGCCAAAAAGAACAAGTCAGCCAAAACAGACAAGCCCTGACTTCCCCAGAGTCTGTTATCCAAGCTTTAGAACAGTGTCCATGGGGCTAGGGAGATGCCTTGGCAGTTAAGAGTGCATAGTGGTCTTGCAGGGATCCAATCTCAGTTCCCAGCACTCACACGGCAGCTCACAACCACCTGTAACTCCAGCTCCAGGGGATCTGATGCCCTCAGCTGGCCTCCACTGGCACCTCAACTCATGTGCACATTCCCACACACAAACATTTAATTAAAAAGATTTTAAAATGGTGCATATATTTCACCAAGTTATATGAGGCTCAAGCAAGAGAACCAGGGACTCCCGAACACGCAGTAGGTTGCCCTCCTACTAGAATGAACGTTAAGTCCCTCCGGGACAAGGATACTGGTCTCAACAATCACTGTAGCAGCCAGGCCTCTAAAGCAGTCGCTAGCACATAGTGGATGTTCAATAAATATTTGAGGAGTATATATTTCCAGTTCCTGAAAACATGAACGACACAATAAGATAAAAGCATAGAGACATGCTTTTTAACTCCAAGTCACTAGCATAATGAGTCTTACAGGTCCCACAAGAAAAAAATTCCGACTTTGTTTGGCATGGATTCTCCAATCTTCCCTGACCACAATACTCCTTTTCCCTCAAAGAATGAGATAGATCCAAACAGTTCATCAGCTGCAGGGGACTCTAGATGGTCCTAAGGAGGAAAGGGAGCCCCTACACCATCAGACAGCAGCACATGAACAAAGAGAAACCCTCCCTGCATCAGCCCCTCCATCACCACCCGCCATGAACTCCAAGACACAAATGAAAGGAATCCCTCCAACCTAAGTGTCCATCTGGACAGCTGGACATAGGCTGCCCTTGAACATCCTAAAACCTGCTGGCTTAGCCCAATACAGCAAAGTCAACTCCCAGCCCCATGATCCAGGTCACTTGAATATAAAGAAACACCCCAACTCACGAGCCAAGATCTCAGAAACTGGGGGCCCGATCACCCCTGGGAGGAAGGTACTTTCTTGGAAGTGGGTAGGGCAGGAGGTCCTGGGTGCACGTCTTAGAGCTCCTGCCCACGGGATCTGTCACATGGTTCCGTTTAGTTTACTAAGCCCAGAGGTGCCTGTCAACGGGCTCTCTCCCTGTTATAGCTGATTTACCCACACAGCTGCCCCTACTCACTGCTGCCTATCCCCACAAGCTGCAGCCAATCCTCAGGCTCCCTGAGGACCAGGAGGTCAGGCCACACATACACACCCTAAGTACAGATCTCCTCGGCCCACTGGGGACCTTCACCAGGAAGGAAATGATTGGCAAGTGCTTACCAAACACTGGGGAGGGGGGCAAAGCCTCATCTCCCTAGTTGCCCTGTGGGTTCTCAGGCCCACTCACTGCGGTACACTGAGTAACTACCCTTGCCTCTGCACAACCCAGTTCCTATCAGAATTCAGCCTTGACCTCTAACCCCTGGATGCTACAGGGTTTAGGATTGCAGTCTTATCTAAGGAGAATCAATCCTACATAGCACCAGATCCATGGTACTTCTACCACTAGTTCTAAGTGTCTAGCCCATGGTTTTGAAGGAAATGAAGGCAGCCTGCAGGCAGATGTGATGAACTCATACAGAGCTTGACCTTCCATTGCAGGCCCCGGGGAAGGTTCCAGCTCACCCTGGAAGTCTCACCTCCCAAGGACTCCTCCACAGTAACTCCTACCTCTCACTACTTAGACAAGTTGTCTACGTGTGCTGTCTTTGCAGCCTACAACATCCTTCCTCAAAGTCTACCCCTGCTGTGAGCACTCGCAGACCTTCACACACAAGCCCTCTGGATTATGAGAGCTGCTGACCATGGAGGGGCAGTGTTCTGCAGCTTCACTTCCCTGGTATTAGACAGCAGAGGGCATAGTCACAGAAATCCTGTTAAATCAGCAGGCACAGTGCTCAGCATCTGGGCAGTTGCAATACAGTAGGACACCTTTGGAAACAGCCTCCCACAGGCCAGCTCTAAACCATGACCTTGGAGTTGTGACTTAATTCAATTAGCACCATTTGTGAGTATGGCCACAAAAAAAGTGTTCTGCGAAGGTGCTACATGAAAGCATTCACAGAAAGGGCAGCCGTTAGCACCTCAGCAACCACAGAAGCCTATACTTCAAAGATCCCCTTCATGAAGTCATGGGGAACACACACAGAACCACCCAAATCATGTATGGAAGGGTACAAATGTTCTCTGTCACTTCAGCTGAGCTGCCCGAAAACCTTCCTAATTGCACTTTCTTTTTCTGGGTTTTTGTTTTATTTTGGAAATACAGCATCTCGCTCCACAGTTCAGGCTGGCCTCAGACTCCAAGTGCTGGGGTTATAGCCATGTGCCACCGAGCCTAGCTTCAGCGCTTAGCTAAAATCAAGGACCCCAGCCAAATGGCTCGGCAGATAAAGGCACTTGTTGCCTAACAATGCAAATCTGATGGCCTGAATTCAATCCCCAGAACCCACATAAAGATGAAAAAAGAGAGCCAAGCAGACACACACGCACACAAAACAATAAATTTAAGAAAAACCTAAAATCAGCTATCACCTTCCCATGTAGGAAAAAGGGTAATCGGGCTTGGCAGGGTCTCAGACCCAAGTTCAAACATGAGGCTCTCCATCCTAGTGTGAGCCCAGTCATCAGTAGACTTCTCTGAGTCTTGGTTTCCACATCTGTAAAATGAAACAGCCCAACACAGCTTTCGGATTGCCTTGAGTGTTTCTCAGAAGGTAAATGAAGAAGTGACTGGCAGGGTACTTGGGCACCAGTCAGGTTAACAGACATCCATCCTAGGCTCTTCATGGTAGCTTCACAGCTGGGCCCAACCAAAGGCAAAAATAAGTACTGACTCAGGCAGGGCGTAGGAGGGGCACACACTTTTAAACCCAGCACTTGGGAAGCAGAGGCAGGCAGATCTCTGAGTTCCAGGCCAGTCTAGGCAGAGGGAGTTCCAGGACAGCCAGGGCTACATAGAGAAACCAAACAGAACAACAAAAACAAGAAAATGACTGGCTGTAGGCCCATGTTTCCACACTGAGTGGCGGCCAGACTTCCAGGCCATAGTTTGCACCTGCCACACAGGATGGTCACCTAACAAAGGGTCAGGATATACTAATGTTGTTCTGCTCCCTTCTTTGTAACTAGGAGGATGCCTGAAAAAGAGATGCTAATTTGGCCTACCCGACAGAGCTGGCATGCAGAGCAGGCATAGGTAGATGTGTGGACGTGACCACAGCCACTCACCTGGTTACCTAGGAAACTGAATGCTAATGAATTTTCCCCAGTTTATGTTTTGGGATATAAGGCTGTTTGGAGAGTAAACGCAGAGGAATTTTCAGGATGTGAACTCAGGACTTCATGAGGGATCCCTGAGAATCTCCCTCCTGAAAAAGCCATGTGAGTTGTGTGTGTCTTTAACCTCACACCTCCCCTCTGGTCCGGAGAAATAATTTAGGGTCTGGGCTGGCACTGGACCCCGACAACTGACTCCAACTAATCCAGTAAAACTGTTGAGGCCAGAAGACAACGTCTCCAATAAAGGCTGCGTAGGGTCCACAATGTTTTTTTTTCTTTTTCCACTTTTCCATGTCTGTGTCCATGCTCACATGTGCACACACTGGTGGGTCACGTCTGCGAATACATGGGGAGGTCTGAGACTGAAATCAGGAATCCTCCTCAATTGTTCTTCCAACTTACTTACTGAGACAGGGTCTCTCAGGCAAACCCAGAGCACACCGATATAGCCAGCCTTTCTGCCTTCTGAGGCTGGAATTTCAGGCAGGCCTCCACTCACCAAGCATTTTACATGGGTTTTCCAGACCTCATGCTTGAAAAGCAAGTACATAACCACTAAGCTATTTCCTCACAAATAGAAGATTTGTATTCCCAAGCAGACACTGCGCCCACTCCCACAACAGATTAGATTTCCAACTGTTATGGGCCCATGGTCGATGGTTCTCCTCCTTGAACAGTCGTACCCAGTGCAGACAGAAGACTGAAGACAGCCATTCACCACGATGTAAGCTCCTGCACTACATCTCAGACAAGGCCGTTGATAAGACAACTGGAAAACTCTGGATATGTTCTATAGATGGGTTTATTATATTTCATCAATACTACTACTCCCCTGGTTTTGATTATTTTGCATATTGTGTAATTTGGGGAAGTTACACAAAAGACATTTGGGAAATGCTATTTTTGCAACTTTGAGAAATTATTTCAAATTTTAAAGTTAAAAACATTTTAATTAAGTCTTAATTTTAGGGGTTTTATTTTTTATGTACATGAGTGCTTTTTCTGCGTGTATGTATGTTTACCATATACATGCCTGGTACCCACAGGGATCAGAACTTGGATCCCCTGAAACTAGAGTTACAGATGGTTGTGAGCCACCGTGTGGGTGCTGAGAACTGAACACAGGTCTTCCGCAAGAGCAGCCAAGGGCTCTCTAACTGGCGAACTATCTCTTTAGCCTTAATTTTAAAAGCAAACTAGAGACACGGCTTAGTAGTAGAGCATTTATCCATACAAGGTCCCATGTTTAATCTTTAGCACTGAAAAAAATTAAGATTTAACATTTCTATCTATATTTTCGGCTTTCCTAGAGGACAGGGGAAGAAAAGGAAAAGGAAGATGAAGAAAAGAATCACTGGCCACCCTGTAAGTCAGAACCCAGCTCTGACACTGTCCCCCCGGGTCCCCAAGGGTTAGAATCCAACCCTATCACTATCTGGCCTTTGGCAATTTGCTTAGCATATCAGATTCCTCAATTCACAAAGGGAAATTTTAAAGTGTGGATTCTTCATCAGTCTGGAGTAAGGATTAAATTAGTATAAAAAAAAAAGCACATGTTCAGGGGCTGGAGAGATGGCTCAGAAGTTACGAGCACTGACTGCTCTTCCAGAGGACCTGAGTTCAATTCCCAGCAATTACATGGCAGCTCACAACCGTCTGTAACTCCAAGATCTGAAACCCTCACACAGACATACATGCAGGCAAAACACCAATGCACATAAAATTTTAAGAAAAGTGTATGTGCATACACACACATCTATAGAACATATAGGACAATGGAAATGCAAAAAAAAAGATAAGAGACATCTAGTGTAGTGAGCCTGGTGGCATGTATGTGGGAATCATGTGCGACAACCAGAAGGGAGCCTTCCTAGTTTTAGAGCAGCAGACAGGACTTTGGTCTGGTCTGATCAGAGCTACAGTGCATTGACTTGATCCCAGAGTAGTCACAAAACCCTTCCTCTGAAAGGCTAGATGTATCAAAGAGAGAAGGCACCATGCTCATTTTACAGATGAGAAGCCTAGCCTTGGGAAGGCAGAGCACAGTGGCTCTCAGCCCTCCTACTGAGACCCTCCTGTTGTGGTGACTCTGCCCCAACCATTTTTGTTGCTACTTAAAGCTGTAATTTTGCTTCTGTTATGAATTGTAATGTAAATATCTGTTTCCCAAGGGTCTTAGGAGACCCTGTGAAATGGTCATTTGATCCCCTCCTCCAAAGGGGTCTCAACCCAAAGGTTGAGAACCCCTGCTCTTGGGAGTTGCCATAAGTTTGTATGGTAAAGTTCAGGCTCAGCCAGGCCTGCCTCACTTACTCCAAGCACTATATTGGAGAAGAGTAACCATACGTGCACACCGGAGCAATAATCACATATGCATTCCAAACACATTGTCAAGCTTGCTGTCTCATCAATTTTCTTTATGTTTTAGTGAACATCTTTACATTTCTTATAAGCATAACCTTGTGTCTTTCAACAGTCCTTCAAAGGAGGTGTGCAACTGCGCATGTGTCCCATTTCAGCAATCCCTGCTGCTTTATGGGGGCTGACTCCAATACATGAAACATTTGTTTGTTTGTTTTGGTCTCGTTTTTGAAGTGCTGGGGAGGAAAGTCAGGTTTTCATGCCTGTTAGGCAAGTTCGGTACCCCTAATCTACACTCCCACCTCAGCTTCTTTTTCTAACTGGCAAACCAATCCTAGCTCATCCCAACTGATCCTCACGGGGAGGGGGGGGGGAGGGGAACACTGCACCCCCGATACCACCCCTGGCGTGACCTATCTCAGCCAAGGGTGAGTAGGGCAATGACTTTCAATATTATGTCAGCAAATTTTAATATAGAAGGAACTATTTTTCTTCCCTAATCTACCTCCTAAACTCAACTTCCCCATTTTGCCAGCAAAAGTTCATCCACTGATTGGGTTGATTTCTATGCTGAAAGCAGATATGCCAAGTGTGAGCATCGGATGGGTGAGGTATGGCCAGTCTGAAGCTGGAAAGGGAATGGTACCCTCTCTAGAATCCAGCAAATTCCTTCAATCTTCTCCCCAAAGGAACGGCACACACCAGAATTCAACTCTAGAGCTCAATTCAGCATCTCTCGAAAACATGTCAGAGGTAAGTATATTCCCTGAGCAAGCTGTATGTACACTGTAAGAACTTTAGTACCTGAGAGAACAGACAAGAAGGAGTGAGTGGCTGAAAGCAGAGGACTTAAGAGCACACTTGGAGAAGCTGTGTGGCCTTAGGCAAGTCACTTGCCTCTCTAAGTCTTGAGGTCATCATCTGTGAGATGAATGGGCAAGGCCCCTCTGTCTGGTGTGGGGGCCCTGAGCAGAATTCAGAAAACACAAAGAGCAATTGCACTCTGATTCCGGTGCAGGGCGAGAATCCTGGCTTTGTGTTTTAAAAAGCATCTAATTTGCATCACATTTTTCTCGCTTTTCATATTAAGACAAATGTGTTCATCATATTTTAAAAAACAAAAGTGACTGATTTATAACAACCTACAAAATAGTGAAGTCAGAACAAAGCCAGTCATCACGACACCCCCTCCAAGGAGAGGCTTCTGTCTCTATTTTCTGACAAGCTTTTTGCAAAATCCAGGGAAGCTGCAAGTCAATGATAAAGGCCAAAGTCAGTCACTTGAACAGAGAGGCCAGCCCAGATAGGTCAGGCCACCATGGGGGAGGTGGCAAGCACTGAAGCCTGTGCTCCTCCCAGAGACAAAGGCTCACTAGCAGGAGCCTTGGCAGACTGCAGAACCCCCAAGTGGGCACCGGATGGCCCACATACCAACAGGCCACCTGCCCAAACCTGCTACAATTCCTCCCTAGCTGCCCTTCTGCCCCCTGGACCACCACTGAGCTCGGCAGGTTCCTGTCAGTTCCTATTCCACCTCCCTCTCACCTCTCTCTCTCTCTCTCTCCCTCCCTCCCTCCCTCTCTCTGTCTCTCTGTCTCTCTCTCCCTCCCTCCCTCCCTCTCTCTCTCTCTTTCTCTCCCTCCCTCCCTCTCTCATTCTCTCTCTCTCCCTCTCTCTCTCCTTCTTCCCTTCCTCCCCCACTCCTTCATTCATGCCAGCCTCAAGGGCGACAGGAAGCCAGGATAAAAACCGCAGGTTCCAGATGAGGAAAAGAGATGTTCAAAGGATGGATCATCCAAGGTTGCAAAGGTTATCCTAAGAATCCAACCTCTATCGTGGTTCTAAAGTTGGGTACTTTCTCCAGTCACAACTACACAGGAGGTCATGCTGGGGATCCCCACTCTCCTTACTCAACAAACAGTCCTAACAACACATGCATGCCTGACCCACTTGCTGGCTCTGCATCAGGCTTCTCTAGGCCCCTGGGGTTGGGCAGCTACAGAAAGTGTACCAGTCAAGCAGGGTCTGCTTCAGCTGCTTTCTAACTGTGCAGGTTAGGCAACCTCCCAGAGGCTTAGTGGTCAGATCTGCAAAGGGGTCAAGATCAGACTCTACCTCGGGAGGCCGTTTAAAAGTAGGCAAGGCACAAAGGCCCCAGGTGCCTTCTCTGACTTTCCAAACCTAAATCTTCCTACACTGAAAATCTATATCTAGGGCTGGGGAGATGGTTCAGCCAGTAAAGCACCTGCTATGTAAGCATTAAGAACTAAGTTCAGATCCCCAGGACCCAGATAAAGCCAGACATAGTCTTGTGGATCTATAATCCCAGTGTTCCTATAGCAAGATGGGAAGCAGAGAACATATAAACAATGTGCAAGAGGCTAGGACTAACACCAGAGGTTCTCTGGCTCTACACATGTGCTATAACATACACTCGTGTTCATATGTACACACATACACACACCACACAGCATACACATGTACACAAAAAGATTTTTAAAAGAAATAAAAACTTGCAAAAGAGTTCACAGTGGTTTCAGTTTTAGAGCCAAGTAGCAAAAAACAAGTATCCACCAACTCTAAAAAGGACCAATTCTGTTTACACAAATACAGATTAGGCACAGTCAGAAGAATGTGCCTAAATGAGTGGCTGGGGAGGGGAAAAGGAAATCAGGAGAGACTCTAAAGGGATTTCCTTGGGGGTAATGAGCAAACTCCAGAATTTGGCAGTGATGATGGTTATACAGTCCTAAATATGATTTTAAAAAAAAGAAATGCAACTGTACCTTCAAACAGCTGACTTATTGTACGTGAATTAGAAATGGATGAAACTAGATTTTCAATGGCCATTAAAAATAAGACAAATGACTACTGTGTGCAACATGACAAAACAAAATAACCCTCTCCCATGATGCCTCTGTGCGGCAATCTAAACCACACAGGTACCCGATACCTGAGTCCAGCGTTGCCAAGCACTGTTCCCCAAATGGGCTCTGCACTGCAGGTCTGGGCACCCAGCATTCACCCAAAGCAACAGCAATGGTAGCCACGACAGCTACTGGCTTACTCACTCTGGTCTCAGTGCCCTTGGAGACCAACCAGCTCCGAGCTGAAGGTGTCTGGTACCAGCTCAGTTTATCTCTCCAACCAAACTGGAACCTGCTACTGAAAAGAAATACAGACTAGCCCCTTTCCTCTTTTTATTCCCACTCCTCGTGCCACAGGTTAGGTCAATAACAGCAGCAGCTGTGCCCAGGACTTGCCGTGCTAAATCCTTGGTAACGCAATGTCCTCACAGGTGGGAGAAGTTAAAGCCGGTACTGGAAGAAGGAGCAGAAGACAGGAGGGCAAAGATGGAATCTGACCTCAGTATTCCCGTCCACTCTGGGAGTGTCCTCTGGAGATTCAGCCAGCGAGGCCAAAACAGCCAGCCAGCCATGTTCCATTCTGCAGACACTGAAAGCTGCATAACAGGCCCCTCATCCGAATTCTGAGAGTGAGCGGGGCATACCTGATGAACTCGCAGCCAGGAAGCAGAGCCCTCGGTCCATCTGACTCTGGTTTCATTGATAACTTTTCTAGGTGCCCCAGACAAATGCAGAGCATATTCTTTTGTTGTTTTTTTTAAACATTTTCCACAAGCATTTAAAAAAAGAAGAAAAGGTTAAAGTTCAAATCCCAGAACCCACGAGTAGCAATATGCATCTGCAATTCCAATGCTGTGAGGTGAAGAGGTTTGACCCAGGGTTTTCTAGCTAATCTGGCCAAAATAACAAGTTCCAAGTTTAGTAAAAGACCCTGTCTCAAAAAATGAGTGTCTCTATACAGGCAAATATACATTTATGCAGAAATGTGCATATGCAACAAACGCATGCTAGAAAATTAAAACAATCATTTATCAACTCCTCCCGCAGAAAAAGATCACACAAAATAGAAAAACTGGTTCTATATGAGTCATGCGTGGTCAGAAAGTGACGGTAAACAGCCACCACACAGCTGGCATGTCTGAAAATGTGAATATTAAATATAATATTTTTCAAATTGTTAAATTTGAAAGTCAGTGCCAGTGTAGGCGTCACAGACACAGCCAGTCCCATGTACTCTGACGGTCACGTAAACAAAGCATCTCTCTTGGGAATCTGTTTGGCGAATAGAGTCAAATCTTAGGAAGATGTCTGGAAACTAATTCCGAGTAATCTCTACTTCACAAGAAAGGCCAGAAGGCCTGAAGCTCTACACCCTGCACTACTAAAACATGGTGAAATTTGGCTGTTGCTCAACTGTCAATGGGGAAAGTGAAGCAAATTGAAGCACATCTACTCTGCAGTAAACCACAGCTGTTAGAATCTGGGCAGGGACTGGGAGATATGGTATGCGAGCAGGAAGGCCTAGATTTAATTCCCAGAATAAATGTTCTTAAGAAAGCCAGGTGTGAGCCAATGAGGCGGCTCTTTCAGCCAAGCCTGACAATCTGAGTTTGATCCCCAAGATCACAGTAGCAGAGAACAGACTCCAACAAGTTGTCCTCTGACTTCCACACAGGTGCCACCATAGCACACATAACACACACACACACACACACAGAGAGAGAGAGAGAGAGAGAGGAGAGGAGAGAGAGAGAGAGAGAGAGATGAGAGAGAGAGAGAGAGAAATTGGTTTTTTCAATTTCAGCCTTGAGAAAGTGACCTTTCTTTCAGTCTTCAGCAATGAGGAACTCACTCTCCCTAAAGGAAATGCTTGCTTGCTTTCTTTCTTTCTTTCTTTCTTTCTTTCTTTCTTTCTTTCTTTCCTTCCTTCCTTCCTTCTTTATTTGAGGTTCTGGAGATTGAGCCCAAGACCTCAAGTACTGGGCCACTAAGCTAGATTCCCTGCTCCACACTGGGAGAGGAGAAAGGAGAGCCAAGAGCGGAGGGAGAGAGGGAGAGAGGGGGGAGGGAGAGAGAGGGAGAGAGGGAGGAGAGGGAGAGAAAGGGAGAGAGGGAGAGAGGAGGAGAGGAGGAAGAGGAGGAGGAGGAGGGGAGGGGGGAGGAGGAGGAGGGGGGGGGGGAGGGGGAGGAGAGAGGGAAGAGAGAAGAGAGGGGGGAGAGAGGAGGGGGGAGAGAGGATGGAGGAGGAGAGAGGAGAGAGAAGAGAGGAGGACAGAGAAGACAGGAGGAGAGAGGAGGAGAGGAGGAGAGAGGGGAGAAGAGAGAGGAAAGAGGAGAGAATTCCTAAGATGTTATAATTATACTACTGAGTGGACAAGACTTCAGAGCCCCTTTTGGTGGGTTCTTCTTAACTATGACTCCATGTGGGTTCAAGAAGGTTCCATTTTGATGCCCTATATAAGACCCAACCAAATCTGGCTATCTGGGTTTCTCAAAATCTTCATGTGATATTAGTAAGTAATCAAGACTGAGAGCCATGGAGGCCAAATCTCTTTCAGAACCAAGGTTCAGATAGGAGCATGGCAAGGTCGACTTGGGAGACTCAGAACTAAGCATCACACATTCATCAGGTGCTAGGTCTCAGTCCTTCCTTTCCACTGCTCCAGCCCTTCTCCACGTAGCACATGAACTGTGTCATTCCAATTCTTAGGATTTTCCACAGCTCCACATTGCTCTTACTATAGACCCGAATTGTGCTAAGACCCAGAACTTCTGATCCTTATGACCAGCCGCACCTTTCCACCCACCCCAGCTCAGCCCTGGCCCTTGGACTTCTATCACCTGCTCAGTTGTGGCTGAACTGGCCTGTCTCCCTTAGGACCTGTGACATGCTGCAGTGTTCTTCTTTAGAGCTCCTGGCTCCTTGCCACTCAGGCCCCTCTATCTCATTATCCTGCTACATTTTCTCAGCTTTATTAATTGCCCAGATTAGCCTCAAACTCAAAATTCTCCTGCCTCAACTTTGCAAGTTCTAGAATTACAGGCACAAGCCACTGTGCCCAACATGAACTGGACATTCTTAGACAATTCCTTAAAAAAAATAGGATAGTTAAAATTTTGTGATTTGGTGGGTGACTGTCTAGAGGGCAAGTCTTGGACATCAACTATAACCAAATTCAACAAACAGGAGTGCCACCCTGCTCCTTCCCTATGGCCATAACAGACATTTTCTTGTTCTGAAGCAGGAAAGCCCAGAGAGTCTAAGAATCCCTTCTATTCAGGGGCCAAGCTATCACTATCAACCATTTCAAGATGGACACAAACTAGCAACTATCTGTTTTCCCTAGCTTCATGGTCCCAAGATTTTTTTCCAACTCGGACATTCTTTGACTAGGAATCATTAACTACCCACTTGCTTGGCAATGAGCTCAGCCCGTGTGAGGCTGATCAGACCATGAGATCACATGTTCTATCCCGGAGGGCATGCTTTGCCTGATTTCCTGAATCTTGGGCTCTTTGTCCTTTCCACTTTACCCACCCCCACCCCACCCCTTGGCAGCTGCACCCCCAACATTTAATGACCTGACCCGAGATAGAACATAGAATTAGGGTAAGGCAAAGCCTTACTGTGTTCCTGGAAAACTGCATCCAAGCAGGTGCCTCTGCTATCGCTGGTATTTAAATCAACAATAATGGGGACAGCTGACATTAATGGGGCACTTTCCTGTGTGCTAAGGGTTCGCACACGTTTTCTCATGGAATGCAGATCACAATCCTCTGAGGTGTTTATTAGTCCCATTTGGCCTGTGAGAAAATTTAGGTTTGAAAGCTAAATTGCCGCTGATGAGTAAGTAACAGAAGAAGATATTACACAAGAGCCATAAAGCTGGCTCTGGGCTACCTCCTCTGCCTCCGAGCACCTCATCTCTAAAATGGACGTGGTAACAGAAAAGAGAAACAAGAGGCCCACGGCAGCTAGGTGGGCACCACAGGAAGGATTCTGGGATCTGGGCAGTGTCCTGATCAAATCCACCCAGTGTTAAGCTGGAGTTCTCAGAAAGCCAACCCAGCTTTGCTGGCAGGCAGCACAGTTTACGTGGGTTCTCCTCCTGCCACATTCCTGCCACCCTCTAGTGCTCTGAGGCCCCTAAACACTCTAAAAGCTGAACAGGGAGCTGATGTGGAGAACACTTGGCAATGAAGTTCTTTGTGATGGAATCTCCCTTTACCAGCATCTATCTGCTGTGTGGAACTTGGCACGGCTGACCTCACAGCTCCTGCTAACTATGGGCCTCCCCTCCACCCCTGGCTGCCCACAGCAGAGCTCAAAAACATCCTATCATATTAACACAGGCTTCCTGACCCACCCCAAGCAAGGGAACGAAAATATCAGTCATCCCCACTTAGCAGAGGAGGAAACTGAGGCTGGAAAGACACGGGAAAATGGAGCAGAGGCATCCAACGCCAAGTGCCAAAACTCCCACGCTGGACTCACTACAAGACGCTCCCTTGAAGGAGCGTGGTGCAGAGGGGAAGCCCCATGTATAAGCTCTTACTAGTTAGGATACTCAACTACTGGAGGGAAAGCAAGTTGATCTTCCAGCAATGGAGAAAGTCATGCTCCGTTAGGACCATCTTACCAGGACTTCAGAACACAGTTCTCCACCAGGGTGGTCCCTCCCTCCTCAGCAGACATTTTCCATAATCTCTAGAAACATTCGCTGTTAGTTGTCACAGCGAAGGAAGGGACACTACCAGCATCCAGAAGGCAGACACCTGAAACGCCACATCCTATCGTAGCTGCACGAGAGAGTCTTCTGAAACAAACTGTCCAACCCGGAATGGTAATAGTGCTGAGCTAAAGGAAAAGAAGCCACTGTCACTCACCTCAACCACAGGGCTGAGCAAGGACAAAGCCTGCTCCAAAGAAAATCAAAATCAAAAGAAAATCCTAAGCTAACAACCCATGGGCCTCTTCCTGGAGAAGTCGAAGGCTGGAGACATACCTGTGGTCAGGTGGAGACTGAAGGTCTGAGTCTCTCCCACACCCAGCATGTCACCTCATGCTCCCCAGCCCCTGCCGCTGGCGATCTCCAATACTTGCTCCCCACACAGCAGGATCTGGTAGTCTCTCTAGCTAGTAAGTGCTAAGGCTGGTAGGAGTTGCTGAACACACCTCGGGAGCAGGACAACCCTCAGCAAGTCTGTGTCATACAACAGTCCTAGGTGTTGTGCAGCAGAGGACTAGGGAGAGGTACGTATATAAGACCCTGCTCAAGCACCATGATCGGGGAAGGCACCATGCTCGACCCTCTCGTTGGACCCTAATGGCTCTGTGGCCTGGTACTTCCCACCTCTTCCAAATGAGTCACGTGTTCTGGGGGCTACAGTGCTTGAGCGAATGGCAAGGCCACATAGCTACAAGAAAAACGCACCTGCATCCACGCTGCTGTCAGCACTGAAGCTCTGGGACACCCTGAAGTCATGCCATCTGCGTCGACATTCAAGCTCTACAAAATCCAAGTTCATTCACAAAAGGAAGGCTGAGAACCATACACAACGCCACTACGCCATTCATTTGATCAGTACCAAGGTCCCCAAAAGTGAGATAGCCTTTACCTGCTCCTAGCTCCAAGATCTCAACTCCACAGCATAGCTGCCCGTGTCTTCTGTGGTCTGGGGAAGCGTGTCTCTCCTTTCGTGTGCTCAGAGCACTGAACATGAGCTCACCGTCCACCTGTGGCATGACCACAAACCCAGCTGTCCTCCTAGGAGACTCAGGCAGACCCTAATCTATGTAGACGCCCCTACCCAGCTCACCTCTGTGCCCTAAAAGAAGGTCACAGTGGAGATATGAGCCTTAGTTTCCCACTCAGTGCCCACATAAAAGATTAAATGAGTCAACATGTACAAAATGCTGACGATGCTTCTTATCAAATATAGTATGTGGTGACTATGTATTAGAAGTCTGTTTATCTGAGTAATGTTCTGCGTGGCAAAAAGTACTCAGAAACGAACTGAAGGCTCGATCACAGGGACTAAGTAGATAAAGAAATGAGATGTAATCACTAAGTTATCCACAGGAAGACTACTCCCTGGCAAGGAGTGTCCACACTGCATAAGCCGGCACAAAGCACCCTAAAGAACAGCCGTGAACTTGTCCCTGAGGGTCAGCAGAGGAAGCATTTCTTTGCACTTCTTTGCTTCTCTTCCAGCTATACACACACACACACACACACACACACACACTATCTACCCTATAACATACCCACGTTTGTTTCCACAAGATTTCCAAAATGCTCTCCACTGAGTAGCAAGCAGTGACTCTTCCAGAAGAAGCCTTGTGTTTGTCTTGTGGCTGCATTGGGTACCCCTAAGGAGACATCTGCTCTAATTGCTTTAAAAATTAAAATACAGTGGAAAGCATAAGTCACAGCACATTATTGTTACGGGTTACACCGTATGAGTAAAGCAGGGGTGCACTGGAAACACAAGGCTCACCCTACAAAGCTGGGCTGGGATTAGCAAGGGAGAGCAGAGGCTGCAGCAGATTTTGCTTTTTTCTACTTATTGTATTAAAAAATAAATAAAACAATTCTGTGTATGTGTGTCTTTTGAGACAGGGTTTCTCTGTGTAGTCCTGGCTGTCCTGGAACTCACACTCAGAGATCTGCCTGCCTCTGCCTCCCAAGTGATGTGATTAAAGGTGTGCTCCACCACTGCTGACCAAAAAAATTAAAAGTGAAATTTTTAAAAACTGAACTGGGATAAGGAAGAAACCACAAAAGGAAACTTTTCTCAAATATATCAATGGTACCAATTATATTCTTATGTTTAAAAAAATAAAAACACAGAAGCTGGAGAGATGGCTCAGCAGTCAAGAGCACTGGCTGCTCTTCCAGAAGAACTATGTTTGATTCCCAGCACCCACATGGTGGCTCATAACCATCCACAACTTCAGTTCCAGGAGACCCAACACCCACTGCTGACCTCTGCAGGCATGCATCTGATGCACAGACATACATGCAAGCAAAATATCCATACATATAAAATTAAAATTAAATTAAAAATAATAAAATCTAAAATCTACAAGTAAATGAACTAGCATGTGACTGGAACCAACTTGGGAAGTGGGGTTAGAACTAACAGCCACCAGACATTTAGATGGCTTTGGCCCAAGTCCATGCAAATCAGTTCTGGGCTGAGGGCAGCAGACCCAGTGGACCCTCAGCCACACAGTGCTGGCCACAGGCTCTCAAGATGCTGTGTTGGGAGCAGTGAGACCCCAGATCCTGAATTTCTTGTAATCCCCTGATCTGAGTGCCTACAGCTGCTCTGAGCACGAGACCTTCAGAAGTTCCTGATGGCAGGAGAGTGGTTTCTGGTGGGTTTGGCTGGGGCATGGCTTTATCTATATAATCTGCCCCTGAACACAAAAAAAAAGGGGGCATTCTTGGGGAATTCAAGGATGTTCGGCAATGCTGCTCAGTTCCAGCACTCGCCCAGCATGTGTGAGGCCCTGGATTTGATCCTTGGTATCCAAAAAAGGGATAAACAAAATTTAAACCAAAGAAGCAGGTAGTAACTGTAGTTCTCTACCAAACACAGCTGCCAAAATGCCAAGCACTGACCCATGGTTTCTTCCTCCGATATTCTCTGGCAGCACTAAACACAGGCTTTTCTGGGACTCCCGATCCTGTGCCTGCCCCGGCGTCACATGAAACAATGGCACGAACCTTACACGGGTTCCTCACCGGGAACACGCTCCACCGGGAACGCCCTCTACCTCCTTCCCTCACAGGGCACCTCCACAGTTCACACACTAACAGTTGGGTTTGGAGATCTGGAGATTTTCTGGGAAACAACTGAATCGATGGTTAAAAAAAATTTACAAGCAATGTCCACATACATAGGCGCATGCGTGTGCATGTTCTCAACCGCCCGCAGCAGCAGCTTCACAATGCAGTGCTTACCAGTAAACTCAAGGCTAAAACCCATTAAATTCATTCTTATATTCAGTTTTAAACACACTGCCTTAGGTTTCCTTTGTTTTTTTTTTTAGGGGCTAGGAGCGTTAGGACTGTATTTCACTCTGTAGCCCAGGCTGACAATGAACTGGCAGACTCTGGATTCAGTGTCCAGGTGCTACGATCACAGGTGTGAGCCACTACGGTTTGCTTCCACCCCAATGCTAGGAGTGAAACCTAGGGCCTGGTACGTGTGGGACAAGATCTACCACCGAAGTACATCACCAGGCCTTGCCCTTTGTCTCCTCATGTCTTGTTAAGTCAGGATCTAAGCAAGCCCTGGTTAGTTCACTATCTAGACCTGGCTGGTCCTAAGCTCAGCCTACCTCTGTCTCCAAGTGCTCAGCCTGCCTATGATTTTTGAAAATTCACTGTTATGGAAGGAATTAGCTTCAAACCACACACACACACACACACACACACACACCTAGAATAACAGTGGCAAACTCAAAGGGATGCTGAGTGGTGGTGGTTTGAACAGGAATGACTCCCATAGACTCTTGTCTTTGGCCCATAGGGAGTGGCTTTATTAGGAGGTATGGCCCTGTTGGAGTAGGTGTGACTTAGAGGAAGTGTGTCACTGTGGAGCCGGGCTTTGAGGTCTTGGACTCTCAAGCTAGGCCTAGAGTGGCCATCTCAGTTCCTCTCCAGCACGATGTCAGACTGCACGCTGCCATGCTTCTCACCATGATGAATGACAATGGACTGAACCTCCGAACTATAAGCCAGCTCCAATTAAATGTTTTCCTTTATAAGAGTTGTCGTCCTCATGGTGTCTCTTCGCAGCAATAAAATACTAGGAAATGCTATTAGGTTTAATGAGTTCAGGTATATGTAAAACCACCTACAAACTATAAATTTTTTTTTAATTTTAAATAGTAAGTGATGATAATGTCTCCGCAAAATAAAATAATCCAATAGCAACGAATGAATATCCAAGGATGGACAAAGTACTGAGCGTTAGAGGAGACAGCCCAATGTCACACAGCTAGAAGGAAGAGTGAAGCTGACCCCAAAGGCGTGAACTGAGTTCTCGGCAGCAGCTCCCTCAATATCCCAAGTGATCTGCACACAGAACTGCCAGCAGGCTGCTCAGAAGACCCCTTGACGCAGTGATGGCTCTTCGACGGGCTACAGGAAATGCACTGTGCCCTGGCCGCCTCTGTGGAAACAGGTGGCAGAGCTGGAGTCGACTGTCAGGGCCACCCATCCCCAGCAGTTAGCGCCAAGGGGCCTTACACTTCTCACTGCTGGCTTAAAATAACTCCTCTTGACGCCACAGAGAACGCAGCCAGTGGCAGGAGGGGGGCACAGCTAGAACTGGCCCAGTCACAGGGTGAAGAGAAAAGCTCACACCACGACAAAGGGAATCCTAGTGTTTTTAATGAACACAATATCCCTCTGCTCCTTTTTGGGCCAGGATCATATTGGCCATTCCTTGATCATATCCCAAGGTCACTTACCTCATATTAATTCAAATATACACACTTATAAAAAGGGAAATATAATTTAATGGCGCTCTCAAACTTCAGTACTCCACATTTCACACTTTGATACACTCATGGGGGATATGAACATGCACAGAATGCACACAATCTGTGGCAGATTTAATCTCTTTTTGTTGATGCTTTGTTTTGGTTTTGGAGACAGGATTTCTCTTTGTAGCCCTGGCTGTTCTGGAACTCACTCTGTAGACCAGACTGGCCTCAAACTCAGAGATCCACCTGTCTCTGCCTCCCCAATGCCGGGATTAAAAGCATGAGCCACCACTACCCCGCTGGATTTAATCTCTTAAATCTAAATTAAAAGATTCTACAGCCTAATTTTGTTCCATCATTATGATGTTTCCTTTAACTTTAGAATCTATCTTTTGAGTAAGCACCTCAGTATTCTGTAAAATGTCTGTCTGTTTACAAGGCTGAATGTGATGTCACTTATACAACGTTCTGAGTAAGTAGCACTGCTATTGCCAGCATCGTAGAGCTATGAACAACAAAGGTCAGAAATGTCAGGGACATTCCCCAGGAGCACACAGCTAGCTAGGTGCTAGGATCAGGGTTCCCCTAGCTCCAAGGTCTATGCTGTCTTATGATCCTAGATCCTAAGGAATAAGGTTGCACCCAAAACAATTAGGGGAAAACTGGTTTGCAACAGAAAGGAGAGTGTAAGAACTTAATCCCTTAATTTTCAAAGAGCATGAACAAATTAATAATAAAAAGACAATTTTTGATATGTGTGTGCGTGTGGGTGCATGGGTGCATATGTGCATGGATACATGGTTGTGTGGGTACATGTGTCCATGAGTGTATGGGTGCATGGATGCATGGGTGCATGTGTTCATGAGTGCATGTGTGCACGAGTGCATGGGTGCATGTGTACATGAGTGCATGTGTGCATGAGTGCATGGATTCATGGGTGCATAGGTGCATGTGTATGTGAGGGACAGAAGTTGAAATGGTGACTCCCACTATTTCTCGGTCTATCTTATCTTTTGAGACAAGGTTTTTCACTGAAGCCAGAGCTCACTGACTGGCTACACTGGCAAGCCAACAAGTTCTAGGTATCCACCTGCCTCCACACTGCCCCTTCCCCAAGAAACAGAGTGACAGACATCTATTCAGGCTTTTACATAGATACCAGGAACCCAGACTCCTCAGGTCCTTATGTTAGCATGCCAAGGACTTTACCAACTGAGCCATCTCCCCAACAAGACTTTTTTTTAATGAATTGAAAGTTAATAACAACAATTAATGTCCCTCAAACACAGGAAAAGATACTCAACCAAATGAAAAAAAAAAATTTTTTTGGCTTTTCTCGAGACAGGGTTTCTCTGTAGCTTTTGGAGCCTGTCCTGGAACTAGCTCTTGTAGACCAAGCTGGCCTCGAACTCACAGAGATCTGCCTGCCTCTGCCTCCCGAGTGCTGGGATTAAAGACATGACCACCACCGCCTGGCTTACAAATAATTTTCATGATTAAATTTTTCACTTCTCAGACTTACGCTTACTTTGAAGTTTAACATTCCTCAACCCAAGACAAGGGTATGGAGAAACCTGCACGTGTGGGCAAAAGCTTAGAAACCCATTCAATAGCTCTAAGTTTAAATGAATGTCCACTTCTTCCGACTCAGCAATCCTAGGACCAGAATTGTACCAGCAGAAAACACTCCAAACTATTTACCACTCTGCAATTTTCGTAACAACCACCTCATGCTTCCAAAAATCCTAATTTGTTGTGTTTTGCTGTGAAGGATACAAGCAGTAAACATCAGGGACATTCCAGGAAGAATTGCCAGTGAAGGGAGAGAGTTAGACCGTGACAACAGAGGGCCCGTGTGTCTGCACGCCAGGCAGCTAGTCAGAAAAATGGGCTTATACAGGTACAAAAAATGGCATGATCATCAAAATAATTGAATAAATTTAAAAGGTTAAGTACAGAGCATGACATGAACATAATATGCCCTATAAGTAGTTTTTAATGGGTCAGCGAGACAGATCTAGGTAAAGGCACTTGCGGCCAAGCCTGATGATCTGAGTCTGAGCCCCAGTCCTCATGACAGAGGGAAAGAAGCAATTCTCTCACTGTTACACATGCTCCATGGTAAACCCTTCCCCCCCAACACATGCACACACTACTAAAAACGTAGTGGTTTTAGGGAGACGCTGGGGCTCAAACCAGGACCTGCTGTGGTAAGCAGAGGCCCTAGCACTAAGCTGCATCTCTAGCCCATGAAGCAGTTTTTAGATGTCTGCATGGGACACGGCATGTAGTTCAGCCAGTCCCAAACTCACTATCTGGCTGAGGATGAAGAACTTATGATCAATCTGCCTCTCCACACTTTGTTCATCACAAGAAACCACTTTTTCCCTACAAGAATATCCATCTTTGGTCAGGCATGTAGTGCACACCTTCAAATCCAGCACTCCAGAAGCTAAGGCAGGGGCATATCTGTGAATTCAAGGCCAGACAGAGCTGCACAGTGAGACCCCACCTCAAAAAGAAAACTCCATTTTTGAAAAGGACTGATAGTTTTCTAAGCTTATAGTGGTCCCAAGTTACCATGGAGGAGACATTCCAAGACTCCCAGTCGATGCCTCAAGCCACAAACAGCACTGACCTCCACATGTATTATATACGATGTTCTTTCCTATCTGACATACCTGTAATAAAATCTGATTTATAGAGAGATGCAGTAAGATATTAGCAACTAATGAAAAATAGAAAGTTATAACAATACATTCTAACAAGAATTATGTGAATGTAGTTGCTCTCTTAAAATATTCTATTTACTATTTCTAGCCTCAGTTGAGCACAGGTAACTGGAACCTCAGAAACCACAGAAGGTCTACTGTGCATTGGTTTACACTGGATGCTTTCTGACTTGGGCTTCAGAGGTGATCTTTAAGAGTCCACGGGTTAGAGATGTAGCTCAGAGGAGAGTGCTTGCTCAATACCTCAGAGGCCCTGGGTTCCACCCCAGCACCACAAAAATGGGGAAAACCCAGTCTGGAGAGTTCCTTTAAAGCTGGGGTGGCGAGGATGGATGGTGTAGGCCTTTAACCCCAGCACCACGGAGGCAGAAGTACGGCCCCTTACATTGCGTACACTACGATGCACCATGAGATCTGGTTTCAAGAACCTACTAAAGGGTCTACAAAACTTCTCAAATTTGACAAAAAATCCCCCCATGTACTCATCCCTTTAGGAAAGAGATTCTTCCCTTCTACTACGGGCCTTATTACCTGTCACCAAAAATGACAAAGAATATTGCTCTAAAGCCCATGCAGTACTAACTTTTAATATTTACTCAGCTACTCAGAAGGCATGAAATTATACTGGGCTGGCCCCTGGCACATCTACCCAGAAAAACAAGCACCCCACTCCTGCCCTGGAGAGGCAGCTAGTGTGACATAATAACGGCATTGTCTGCCCAAGCCTCAGAAATGGCAGGACAGCTTCCCTCTAAGAGGAAGAAGGAAAAGTGGAACTGAAAATTATTTGCATGTCTAAAATTAGATCTTCTGTGGGGGCTGCATGCCCTCCTGCCACCACTACCACCAACCCCAGCATTTCCATGGCATGGAAAGTCTGAGACAATAGGATGGCTACAGCTGTCACTAATAAGGAAGTAATAACAAGTTTCCTACAGCTCCTGTCCTCTGAGGGGTCACCAGAAAAGTCACCGGAAAGCCAGCCCTACTAGATGGTGATAAACCCACTGTAGACTTGGCTGGTCAGAGATTTCTGACTCTTCCAGGGGCCTCCACCCAGTGACTCTCTACCCCTCCTCGCCGTTCCCTCTCTGGTCCACCCAGTGCCAGCTCTTTCTCTGAAGGAAAAGCAGGGCCGACACACGGCCAACATCATCACTGTGGCTAGATACTTGGTGGCGAGCTAGATCATTTCCCACCTTCACAGTTCATAAGAGAGCAGGCTCTTCTTCCCCAGGAACGCTTTACTCCGGACTGGCCCCAAATTAAGCATTTGTCACCTGTGTAATTTCACGAAAACCACCGCAGACTTACATGATCGTTTATTCAGACTGCTTCCTCGGGGTCACTGTTATATTTAAGCAAATTTCCTTAGCATGACTCCATATGCAGCCTAGTCTGACTAGAAACATGGGCTTCATACAGTCACAAATACTGTTTCACTAACTAAAATAATTCCTAACGTATTAAAAACAAAAACTTCTTCAGAAACATTTGACAAGTATTTGTCCTAGAAACTAGTGACTTGAAGCCCCCTTTCTTCCCTTCCCATCCTGCAATTCCCCGCCCCCCATGCAACAGCAGCAGCCACTGCCAGCAAATGGTCAGCTTTGGGTTTTACTTGACAGTCTTTCCTTCTATTTTACTTGACTCCTCCACCACCCAGCTAGGCAGGAAGTATTAGTTCCACTTCCCAGATAAGGAAATCAAGAGTTGTAGTGGTGACTGCTTGCCTACAGTTCATGCAGCTCCTGAGTGGCAGACTAAAACCCATACCCGGACTCACCCATTTCGGCTGGTTCACACCAAGGCAGGGGTGCCTTTGCATACAGACTCAGACTCCAGAGGAGGAGCCTGAAGGTGTTACTTCCACATGATTTGGAACACAAAATATACAAAATAGCGCTCAGCCCTATCAAGACTGAGGGCCCACAAGCCTGTCTCTTGCCTCGGGAGTCTGGCATAGGTGCTCAGTTCCATTCTGAAAACCTTGAAGGCGCATGCTTTCTACAGCACAGGACAATAAACTGGGACGGTGGTGACCTGGCTCTACTTAGGACTCTTTGGGAGCTGTGAGCTTCAGCTTTCTCACAATAAAACAAGAACAGGAGTAACAGCCACCACCAGAACTTCTGAAATGTCAAATGAGATAACGTATTAAAAATACCTACAGGTGGCACCTGCCACACCTAATGCTAACTATTAATTATAATATTATCGGGGGCATGATGTTAGAAGGGAAATACACAGAAAATTGCATCTTATCCGGCACTCAAAATAATTCCGCTGGCCAAGAAGTGAATGAGCTAAGAAGCAATTACTTATGATGCATTGGCCAAAGCCAGGTTACAGCCATCCAGAAACCTGGCCTCAGCCTCAAGCATTACTTTTAGGAGCTAAATAACCTCTTTGCTGACCAAAATTGCTCACTCTGGAGCCAGGATTCTCTCTGCTCAGGAAAGCATGGTTATTCCTGGTCATCTTTGTCCTGGGGCTGAACTTGAATTGAGCCCAAAGTCATAGACTAACCATAAACCAATTTGCTCAGTTTCCTTAAACTGTCTGCAAACAAAACAGACTTTGGGTTTCCCTTTGTTGTTCTGAAGCAAGAGGAAAATAAAATCACTCCTTTGAGAAGTTCAAAAACAGTTTTAAGAGGAGCCAAAATATTTAGTGTGTGTGCTCTGGTTAAAGCAGGAAAGAAACCAGGCTGATGGATTAGCCACAATACATAAAGATGTAAACTTATCATCCATCAGAAAAGCAAGAAAACAGGACAAAGCAAAAGGGAACCTGGAAGACCAACCCAGTGGCTACCAGTTGTCCCCATTGTTGTTGCTATTACTCCTGCTGCTGCTAATACTGCTACTCTCTTGAAGCAGACTGCTGTCGAGCAAAACTGTATGTCTCAAGAGGGAAAGGAGAGCTCACTTTCCCACATTGCCTAACACACACATAAACCAAAACTGTGTGTAAAAATGCACTCAGAAAGGGGCGGTTAATACAGCACAACCACGGACGTCCTCGCCCTAGAGTCTTGGACTGCTCTTCCTGGCTTGGAGAGAGGGAGTGAAATGCCAGTTTCAAAACTGGCTTTTCTGGGCCTACTAAGTCCTGAGCCTTCTGGCATCTCGGTTCTCCCGTTTCCACACACTGTCCTCATTAGTGTCCAAACAAAGCTGGGTCTTTTCTGTGACCTCTCTTTTTTCCCCACTTTAATAGAATAAAAACAATCAACTATTAGAGAGGTCTTCAAATATATTCCCTCTTATTTCCTACACAAATGATTTCAAAAATATCTCAAATCTGGCTGACTTTTAAAGATTTGTTATTTTTATTTTATTGATGTGTATGTGTGTCTAACTATGTGACTGTCTGCCACGTATGTGTCGGTGCCTGTGGAGATCAAAAGGAAAGTCAGAGCCCCTGGAGCTGGAGATGGTTGAGAGCCTGGTCTAATGGACTTTTAAACTCAATTTGTAAGCAGTCTGGGGCATACACAGCAACACAGCCAAAAATACTTGAGTGACAACCTGTGGAGGAGTTCAAGCTGCCTTCAAAGCCTGGAGCTATCACCAAGCAAGGTGATGCACAACTTTAATCTCAAAACTAGAGAGGCAGAGGCAGGTGGATTTCTGTGAGTTCAAGGACAACCTAGTCCATATAATGAGCTCTACCAGAGAGGGACTGGGTATATATATAAAAGTCTCAAAAAGCTTATCCTTTAAAAAAAATGGTGATTGAGGATAACTGTGAATATGTCTATCAGTATGTCTACACACACGGATGCACACACCTGCACTCACACGGAGCCTCTGACCTATCGCTCCATCAGACAGGGTGGGAGCCAGCAAGTCCCACTGCTCTGCTTGTGTCCACTTCCCACAGGACGAGGGTCCTCAGGCTTGTGCAGGAAGAGCCCCTGCTCAATGCCCCGTTGTCCCAGCCCACGAAACTGTCTCTGAGTCCCTTCTAAAGGGCACTGACTCGGAACCGAAAATGCAGCTCAGTGGCAGAGCACATATGAGCATATTTCCCAGCCTGGGCTCCAACCCCAACACCACAAGAGAGAGAGGGTACCAATTCCCTATCAAAATGAGACTGCTGAGTGTGAGCTTTCGGAGATACTTCTTCAAAAAACCTTTTACATTTCCTATTTTGTAATAAATCCAAAAACGAGACCATGAAGACAGTACTCTTGAGTTTCTACAGAACAAACTCCAGAGGAAGGAAATAACCAAATACAAGGCAAGAAGAGAGGAGCAATATGCTAATGAGACACAAGGAAGGATTGAGCAAGAAGTAAATTTACCCAAGATACTCTTTGCTAATTCAAACACAGCTTACAGTTTCTATAGTTGAAACAAAAGTAATATATATACCAAATTTAAAGGGAATGTAGATCAAATGTTTCTATAGTATCAACTTTAGTATATAAGTGAATATCAAGACAGGGATCCCCAAGAGGCAGAGGCAAACAAACCTCAATGAGGCTGAAGTCACCCTGTTCTACATCCTGAATTCCTGAGAAAGGAGGGCTGGAGAGCACTTCAAGTACAAATCAGTTCTTTTTCTTTAACCTCAAAGACTGCTGCACAAGATGAAGACAGCCCATACACACTGTTCCTAATGCTAATTCCATCTGGTAAAGCATTATCTGAAAAGTGAATTTTTGATGTTTGCAAAATTCTTTCAGGCACTATCCAATTGAAGCCCTATAAACAATTCTACCAAGCAATGGCGTGACCCCCTCCCCATTTCCACTCTACAGAGGCTTTTCACTGAAGATGAAAGGGGAAAGGGGGGGCAAATTCAACTTTGATGCTTCATTAGACAATGGCACTCACCTCACACCCACTCCAGGAAAGAATTATTTGCTAGGGGTCACGCCACCTTCCAGGCCTCCTTGGGACCTGTGCAAATCCTGCTAGGAACTATAAGTGACTCGCTGAGAGTGAGAGCAGCCCCCAGAGTCAGGCTCCCTTCTTCTGCCTGCCTGTTCTGCTGCCAAGTGCATATGTTTCCTCTCAATCCTGCATGTGTGCATGCAAAGTTTTCCCTGGAAGCCAGGTTCCATCCCCAGTCAATACTTCATTTGTGTTTCACTGGCTGGCTGCAGCTGGTATCTATAAAGTTAGTGAGATTTTCATTAGCAAAAAGCAAGACAAGAGCATCCTCCAGGTCACTTTCCACTGCAGAGTTCAAGACTACAGCCAGCTCCCAGAAGGCTGTGAGGCAGAACTCGCTTGCTCAGCTCCCGAAGCACCGGCTGGGTGATTCCACTCTTTCACTTCTCTCCCTCAGTTCCCTATCTGCTAAATGGGAATATCCCCCAACCGCCCTGCATCACATCCCGCCCCACCCCGCCATGGAATTACCACAGAAAGGAGAGATCCCATATTCCAGGCGCAACATTATCGAAAGAGTGAAACGAGAGAAAAAAATAGTTCAGAGTGTAGTGGGTTAGCTAGCCCCCACAAAGCAAGAATACACAACCAGAAAAGCCAGTACCATCTCCGGCGTGATGATGAGAACAAGGCCGGCAGCGTCAAGAAACGCCTTTGAGCGGCCACCCTGGCAGGGCTGGGAACTTGCGCCACAAACAGCGCCCTCCACCCAGAGGTCCCGCGCTTCGCCCACCGCCCGACTGCCCTGCGCCAGGCCCTGTCCCCGAGCACCGGGCACCGGGCACCGCCACTACCCTTCCGCCCAAGCCTCGGGCCCCTCCAAGGGCCAGGCCGGCCCTGCTCCGCATCCACAGCCCTCCGCAAACACGCCCCCTCCGGCCCGGCGGCCGCGCGAGCTGGGCCCCGCGCTGGCCAGATGTGACCGGCTCCAGCCAAGGCCGGGCCACTGCCGCCGGCAGCCCACGCAGGGGCTTCCACAGCGAGCCCACCCGGCACCGCGGGCACACCGGGGGGCCCAGAACCCCGCCCTCCCCTGGCACCCGGCCGCCGGGGAAGGGGCTCGGTGGCGGGAGCGGGAGGCTGGCCAAGATCCCCACCGGCCCCTCTAGGAGGAGGGCGCCCAGCACCGCGATCCACAACACCCGGCCGGTTAATCCTCGAGCGGGTGGCGCACGGGCAGGTGCAGGGGATGCCAGCCCGGCCCGCGTCCTCCCTCCACACGCCCAGGCCCACCGAAGGCTTACCTGGCCCGGGCGTAGCAACAGCAGCAGCGGCAGCAGCGGCAGCAGCGCCCAGCGGAGCCCGGGCGAGCGCGGGGGTGGCCGCGTCTCCGGCGCCGCGGGCTTCATGCCCCGCGCACCCTGGAACGTGCCCCGGACGCGCCCCGCCGTGTGCCCGAAGCCGGGCGCCCTCGTCTCCGCCTCCAGCCGCCGCCTCCGCCTCCTTCTCCGCCAGCCAGTCCGCCGAGTCCCCGCTCCGCCCGCCCCGGGCTTCCCCGGGGACTTGGCAGCGGCGGCGGCGGCGGCCACACGGCGGAGCCTAGCGCGCCTGGCGCGGAGCGGCCGCGGCCCTAGACACTCCGAGGCTTCGCGGGGCGGAGCAAACGACGCCCACCCCCCGCGCGTGGCGCCCGGCTCGCGGCTCCCGCGGCCCCGGCTGCTCCCTCTGCCTCCTCCGCGCGTCACGCGGCTCGGGCTGCACGGAGCCGCGCCGAGCGCTCGGCCCCCTTTCCTCCCCTCCCCCTCTGAATATTCATCGCTTCCTCCCGCCCGGGCGGGCCGGGCGGCTGCCGTGCTCTGCGGCCCCTCGCCGCCCTCCCGCCGTGGCCCCCGCCCCCAGCAAGCTGGCGGAGGCGGGGAGTGGGCGGTGGCGGGCCCGCAACACGCTCCAGCGTCTCCCCTCCCGCGGCCGGAGGAAGCGCCCCCTCCCTGCCCGCCCAGCCCTCCCACATTCCTGGGACTCGGGACCCGGGACGCTGCTCCACAGTTGCAGAGCCACTAGCCAAAGCTTATGGGTAACTACGGACTTCCCAGGCTGGGACTCGCTCCTTGGCCCAGGTTGCGTGTGCCTCTTGCCCAGGTGACAGCCATGCTTGCTTCTAGACCGCAATCCGGTGAAGCCTGGCCCGTGGCTGGGCTTTGGGAGAAGAGTGGGTGAACCCCGAAAATATTGGAAGCACACCATGCGTTCTGTTCTCTTCCCAGACACTGGGCCGGCACAGAAGCTGGTCCGGTGATTAAAGCCCCAGCTGTGGCGTGTGGCAAGCCCAGCTGTGCTATATCTACTAGCTGTGTAACCCTAGTAGTTGTGTGACCTGGAGAGAGATGCTTCTCCTCTCTGGACCACCCTTTTCTCCTCTATACAGTGAAGATACTACTGGTACCTGTCTACAGAGACTTGGCTAGCGATTTAATGAGATCATAGGTAGCGTCCCAAAGAGGGTGGGTTACAGAATGAGCCCATCTGGCAGCTGTCATCACAAAACCTGATCTGAAAGGAGTTGGAATGCCACGAATATTGCTACTGTGCCCAGGTTCACAGAGGAAACTGAGGAGCCCAATAATCCACTGCACCAAGAAGTAATGAGGCAATGGCAAACCAAGGCATGCTAGGAAGCGAAAAGTTGATTCCAACCAAGGCAGGAGGTGACACTTGAGCTGCTTTGAAGGGTGTTGGGTTTCACCAGGCAGATAGAGGGGAGCAGTGTAGCAGGAAGTGGGAGCAACTTGGGGGGGGAGGCAGAGGGCAGATGCTTCTACCATGGCCTTCTAAGAAACAGCAATAGGAGGCTGAGCATTCTATTGGGGAAACTTGAGTGGCAAAGATAATAGAGTGGGTCTAGTCTGAGAACTGGAGTGTAGGCCACCAGGTGTCTAGTCTGTCTCCCAGCAACTGCAAAGTGGGAACAAAGCGCCACACAGAGACACAGGTGAAAGAAGGAAGTGGACGGCTCCTGTCCTTTTGTGCTTTGCATCTGATCACACGCTCAGGAGGGATTATCTTCCTCCCCATCTCACCCTTCTTGAGGCAGAAACAAGTGTCTTTTTAAAGCACTAATGCTAAGCCAGGCAATGGTGGCGCACATCTTTAATCCCAGCACTCTGGAGGCAGAGGCAAGCGCATCTCTGTGAGTTTGAGGCCAACCTGGTCTACAAGAGCTAGTTCCAGGACAGGCTCCAAAGCTACAGAGAAACCCTGTCTCGAAAAACCAAAACAAATGAATAAATAAAGACACTAGTGTCAGATGGACTCACACTTTTAATTCCAACACTCAGGAGACAGAGGCAGGTAGAACCTAAATTTGAGGCCGGCCTGGTCTACACAAGAGTTTTGGGACAGCCAGGGCAACATTATAGAGAGAGCCTGTCTCAAAAACAAACAGAAAAGCCTCATGTCCACGGTGCACAGAGCAAAGGAAATTCTAGTGGTGCTAGGTCTGCATGCTGCCCCGATCCTCCAGGGCTCTGTTCACCCGTCCCAGTTGCCATGCTGCCCCCATCCTCCCGAGCTCTGTACACCCATCCCAGTTGCCAGAGAGCTGAGTGGACTCCTGCATGCACTGTGATTTCCTGGGTAAGATGTATGCCCCCACTTAAGAGGTAGTCACCTCTTGAGAGTGAACAGCTTTTCAGAGAAGAAGTTAGTTTATGCATAATAAATGAATCCCAATGGACTGATGCTCTGAGAAATGACCCCTGAGCAGCGATAGTTGTAAATTCTGTGTAGGCAGGACCTCATCTCCTCTGTCTACTCCACACCATCTTGTTCAGTGTTCTGCCCTCGATTTGTGCAAATGTGTGGTTACCTGGTGGGAACATGGATTCTCTGCAATGACAAACTAGGGGAAAAAAATCATTCCCTCCATAAAAGGACTTCACATGACTGGTCTCTAAAGCAGCTAGAGTACCTCAGTTTATGTGGTCTGTACTTTTCTTCAGTGAACCATAGCTTTCTACGCTTATCTCTATTTAACTAAAGTTTTGTGTTTGTGGAGTTGTTTTGTTTTGTAAAAGGGTCTCCTGTAGCCCAAATTGTCCCCAAACTCCATATATACATGAGGATGACCTTGAACTTCTGATCTTCCTCCCTCTACCTCTTGAGTGCTAGCTAGTGTTGTTATAGACACGCACCACCATACACCATTCATGCAGTGCTGAGGATTGAGCCCACAGCTCATGCATGCTAGGCAAGCACCCTGCAGACTGAGCTAGATCCACTTGTTTATTTGATTGCCTTCCTCAGGGAGTCTAAGTTCAGGACCCGCGTCTTGTCCATCACTATATTTACAGCATATAGCAGTTATATTTACTTACTTAAACTAGGTGTGTGCCTTGGAATAGCAAAATAAGACACGAATTATGTACCTTCACCACACACACACAAAGATTATATTTGCAAAATAGTTTTTCAGGAATAAATCTATACAAAGCTCAATATACATTTGCCTCGAGAATATACTGTATAATAATATTTGACCTTTTTCCTATCATTTCTCAACACAAAAGTTAAAGTTCTATTGAATATAGGGACAGGCACACAAAAATGCCCAAAAAAGGGGGATACATCCCCAAGTTGCCTGATAGGAGTCATGGTGGGGCCCCAGGGTGGGTTGCCTGGGTCTTCCCTCCTCTAAAGGATGATACCAGGAGTCCGCATTTGGACAATTCTTGCTGCCAAACATGCTTAGAAAATTATATTAAGTTTCCTGTGTCATGTGTCTGATAATTATATACAAAGAGATATACAGATGGATAATAGATAACTAGGTAGATAGAAGTTCAGTTACTTATGCGAGATCACGCAGCTGCATATGATAAAACCAGGAACTAAAACCATTTCTTGGCACTCTGCCATAGTACCTCACCTCTTGATATTTGCAGCTAAGAGTTGACGTCAAGTGTTCATGCATTGTCTGTAACTGTTTCATTGCATTCTCAAACCTCGGTTCCCCACCAATTCTAGAATAAGAACAGAATCCGTGACTCTCCACTTCACACACACGCACACACACACACACACACACACACACACACACACCAAGAATCAGGCAGAAAAAGCCAAGTCCTTACTGCAAGTCCACCTCCCAGCAGAAGGCAGGCCTGCTGGGCACCAGCCTCAAACCAGCTCACCAGCCCCATAGGGAGTCCATCCAGCCTGGCAACCCTCTGTGTACTTTAAAAGCCACCATGAGCAAACCATTCTCCAAGGCCCTCCTAAGCGGAATGGAATGTTTCTTGAGACTCTGATTAGCTAATGCTGCAGGCATGGCTGTCCTGAGACCTTCCTGCCTCACTAACTTGAATGGAACGGGAGACTGTTTAAAAAAATCTTTGTAGCTGGGCGGTGGTGGCGCATGCCTTTAATCCCAGCACTCGGGAGGCAGAGGCAGGTGGATCTCTGTGAGTTCGAGACCAGCCTGGTCTACAAGAGCTAGTTCCAGGACAGGCTCCAAAGCCACAGAGAAACCCTGTCTCGAAAAACAAAAAAAAAAAAAAAAAAATGCTAAAAAAATCTTTGTAAAAGAGAAAAAAAGGGGAGGGGAAGCACTTTATCTTCATAATAGTAACAGGATGTTTCTATAGACTAACAAGTGGGTTGTGGTTAGAATGCTAGTTTGTCCATCAGACCTCAGTTCCTCCCTGTAAAGCCTGAATCACCTGCCCAGCCTTACAACCTGAGAGTGCCTTGACCTTTCTGTTTTTTGACTTCAAGCATTTTCCTAATTCTTTACTCAAGCGCAATCTCCCCTTGCCGTGTGTGTGTGTGTGTGTGTGTGTGTGTGTGCATGTGTGTGTGTGTGCATGTGTCCCATTGAGCCCAGGACCTTCATGTCCTGGAAGGAGAGAGTCAAGGTTCCTGGTTTCGGTATTCCTAGAAAGAGGAAGTAACAAGAAAACTCAGAGCCTAAAGGACAAGTGCCTTTTCTTGTCCAAGGCTCGTGTGGTGGTTTGAGTAAGAATGGCCCTATGGACACACAGGTTTGAATACCAGGTGTTACTGGATGTTTCTTGTCCCACCTGGTCCCACAGTCACTTTTAGAATAACCATTTAGAGGCTTAATATTAATTACATACTATTTGGCCTATTAGCTCAGGCTTATTATTAACTAGCTCTTACAACTTAAAATTAACTTATTTCTATTATATTTTACCATGAGACTCGTGGCTTGTTACCTTACATCTTGCTTCTCTGGTGGCTACTGGCATCTCCCTCGACTCTGCCTTCTTTCTCCTTGTATCTGTTTGAATTTCCCGCCTAGCTATATTCTCCCCTACCATGGGCCAAAGAAGCTTCCTTATTAACCAATCGTAATAAAATGTATTCACAGTATACAGAAGGGAATCCCACATCAACCAGGGGGTCTCACTTTTTAAAAGAATTAGAAGGTGTGTCTTTGTTGGAGGAAATGTGTCACTGGGGGGAGGTGGGCTTTAAGGTTTCAAAAGCCCACACCAAGCCCAGGATGTCTGTGTCTTCCTGCTACCTTCAGATCAGGATGTAGAACTCTCAGCAACCATGTCTGCCTGTGTGCTGCCGTACTCTCTGCCATTGACAACAACAGACTAAACCTGAAACTTTAAACACTTTCCTTTGTGAGAATCGCTGTGGTCGTGGCGTCTCATCACAGCGACACAACACTAAGATAACGAGCACAGCTGACTACACGTGCTCAGCAGTGCAGGCAGACAGAGGATGCGCAGGAGCTTACTGCAGGAATATCCCCTCAAACAAAGGCAGGCCTAAGAGATGTGAAGACTAGAAAAGGCGGGTGGGTTCAGGTCCAGAAGTCTCCCACTCCCCTCTTTTCCAAACTGAAAATAAAATAAAATCACATTGTTCTAGATATGCAGGATATCTAGATCTCAAAAATCGGGATAAAAAAATAATCTGCAATAATTACCGATAGAGAAGTACCCTACAAACTAAAAAAATAAAGATAGATAGATGATAGATAGAGAGATGATAGGTATAATACAGCTCAATTATATGAATAATTATACAATTAGACAGACAGACAAACTGACAGATGTATAGGCGTTGCCTTTAGGAACCAAATACAGTAGGTACAGGCATTGATTCTTGCAAAGAGTCAGCTGCTTATTTCAAATTCTGCCATGTCTCAGTCATGTGATTCTGGGCACATTGGTTCTCTTTGCTCCAGTATCTTTATCTATCAGTGAGGATGCTGGTGTTGATAACCCCTCTTCTTCAGAATTGTTTTAAAATAGCTAAAGCACTTATAATGTTTCCTGGAATAAAGTAAGTACCATAAACATGCTTCCAATTATTAAAATCTCTTTTTTGGAAGATCTGGAGCAGATAATACGATAAGAAGAATGTGTCTTTTGGACCAGATGGACCTAGTTCAAATGCTATATATTGATCACAGGTGGTACACACCCAAAATATCAGCACTCGGGAGGCAGAGACAAGTGGATCTCTCAGAATTCTAAGCCGGCCATGTCTACAAAGTGAGTTCCAGGACAGCCAGGGTTACACAATAAAATCCTGTCTTGAGGGGGGTCAGGGGGGAATCAGTCAAGATGGGCTAAGTTATACTGTAGCAACAAATAACCTCCCAAATCTCAAGACAATAAGTGTAATGTCTTATCTTCATGACATGTCCACCTCAGGTCAACTGAGGGTCACTCTTCCTATCACCCTCCCTCAGCTCAAGACCCGCCTGCTCGGGCAACCATTATCTGGAACATTACCAATTGTTCCAGCAAAGGGACAGAGAGGCTTAGAGGGTCTCATGGTTTGGCTCTTATGTGTCCTTCAAAGGCTAGAGGACTGCACACCAGCCTGTGTTGTCCTTGAGAGATGTAGACCTTTACAAGACAGAGCCTAATGACTGGATTAAGGCCACTGGGCCATGCTGTCAAGGGGAACACTGAGAGTTTTGATGCCATGAGATGAATGGCATCCTTCACCTCGTGCTTAGGTCATGTCATGTTACTTGGCCCTGCCACAAGCCCAAAGCAAAAAGGCCACGTGACTATAGACTAGAACCTCTGCAACTGAAAGCCACAATGTGCCTGACCTCCCTTTAAGCTGGTTATCTCATTGTCATGACCACAGAAAGCAGACTAAACTCAAACAAACTGAGTCAGCAATCATGCGCTATCTCCTGGAAGTGATGTGTATTTTACTCTCAAGAACCAGTGCTGAAAGTCTAGTTTTTCCACCAGAAAGCAGAGGTGGATATGTCCTGAGAGAAGGAACAGCACTAGAAGTCTGTCAAAAAGGCAGAATCCACACTTTAACAAGCTACATAGTAGGTTTGTTTTTTATAATTTATTTTAACTATATTTTATGTGCATTGGCGTAAAGGTATACACACAGTTTTGAGCTACCATGTGAGTGCTAGGAATTGAACCCAGGTCCTCTGGAAAAGCAGTCAGTGCTCTTAACCATTGAGCTATCTCTCCAGCCCCTGCACAGTAGGTTTTAATAAATATACAAGTCTGAGAAGGACTGGCCAAGCCCACTGGCGCAGGGCATCAGCATGCCTAGGCTGTGTCTCCTGGGTCTCCTCACCCTTCAGTTAACGTGCCTGTTTCTGTAGACACTGAGCCCAGGACCCTGCAGTGAGAAGCACACGGGCAACACTGATGTAGTTACCTTCCCCGACTCACATTCTGAGAAACACTGAGTTATTTCTCTCTGGAGTTGGTTGGATGGTTGTTTTGTTTTGAGACAGCTTCTCTGTAGCTCAGGATGACCTAGAACTCATTCTATAGACTAGGTCAGCTTCAAACTCATGGCAATCCTCTTGAATGCTGCGATTACAAGTATGAATCATATGCCCAGCTTGAAGGTTTTTATGTTCGTGTGTATATGGATGTATATACATGCTCGGGTGTGTGTGCACATGTGTGCATACGTCAGTGGAGGCAAAAGTGCAATCTCAGATGTCATTCTTTCTCAGGAGTCATTGATCTGATTTTTTGAGACGGAGCCTCTTAGTGGCCTGGGACTCACCAAGTAGGCTAGGCTGGCTGGCCAGTGAGCCCCAGGAATCTCCAGGTCTTGGCCTCAGATTTGGATCACAAATGTGTGCCATCATATCATACCTTTTACACAACTTTGAATTTTATTTTTCATGCTTGCATAGCGAACACTTTACTGACTGACCTATTTCGACACTACTGTTTGTGAAGTTGGGCTTTTCACATTTATTTATGTATTCTGTATGTATGGGAGGCAGGAGGCACCTGTGCCTCACAGCACATGTAAGATAGGACAACTTGTGGGAGGCAGTTCTCTCCTTCTACCATGTAAGTAGGAATGGACTCAGGCCAACAGTCTGGGTGGGAAGTTCCTTCATCCACTGAGCCACCTTGCTGACCTCTTCTTGTGCTTTTTGGAGATGAGTTCTCCTGTCCTGCAGACTTGCCTCAAACTCTGTAGGATGACCTTGAACTCTTTATTCTCCACTGTCGCTTCCAGGTGCTAGGAGTCTAGGTGTGCACTCTCAAAACCTATATCCAGGAGGGCCATCACGATCCCAGCACTCAGGAGGCAAAGGCAGGCAGATATCTGTAAGTTTGAGGCCATCCTGGTGTAGAGAGCAAGTTCCAGGACAGCTAGGGCTACACAGAGAAGCCCTGTCTTGAAAAACAAACAAAACAAAACAAAAACCCAAAACAAAAACAAAATCTATGCTTGTTTGAAAGCCACAAAAATAGTTCAAGCAAAAAGTGGGGAGACTTGCTTATCAGAACAGCAAGGCATAGAGGCAGAAGGGCCTCCCTGTGGCCAGCCACCAAGTGTTCAGTCCCACTGTGTCCCTGCATATCTGCTTGCAGGCCTTCCTTCTCTGTACCACTCTGGATTCTACCCTGTTGTCTCTACCTGCTTATTGTTGTTACTTTGTTTTCATTTCCCAGACATGATCTCCCAGTTAGCTTCCTGAATCTGTTTCTGGTTCTTAGAGCATCTCCTAATCCATCTCAAATCTCACTCAAAGAATGGGATTAGCCCCCTCCATCTCTAGTCAACCAATGTGACTGAGTTATGTTATATAAAAATGGCCATTTAAGATCACTTCTATTAGAAACAGAGGCACAGCCAGAAGTGACACTGAACTGGACACATGTCCCAAACATTACTCTACTATTGTCATACATGCAGAAACAAAGTTCTCCTCTGGTACCCAGACTCTCAGAACAGAATTTTGTGAGCCCTCTATTTCCACCATCAAAATACATGGCTGCTAAACACATAAGAATTCTCAGAAACCAGAATTACTGCTGCTTGGATAAAGGCTTAGGCCAAGAGCTGAGGTTCACTGCCAACTGTGGCTAGCTTCCTGTGTGTAGATCAAGGGAGACCCCCTGCTGGTGTAGGAAGTCCTTCTGTATATGTGTTGCTTTTATTGGTTAATGAATAAAGCTGCTTTCAGCCAATGGCTTAACAGGAAATCTAAACAGGGATGTAGAGAGAGAGTAGGCATAGTTGAGGAGAAGCCATGTAGCTGCCACAGGAGACAGGGCTTCCACTGGAGCCCACCAAACCTTTGCCAGTAGGCCATGACCTTGTGGTGACGCACAGATTAATGGAAATGGGTTAGTTTAGGATATAAGAGCTAACTAGAAATATCCTTAAGCTATTGGCCAAACAGTATTGCAAATAATATAGTCATTGTGTAATTATTTCAGGTCTGAGCAGCTGGGAATGAAGGAACAGCCTCTGACAACACCCTGTTGGTTCTTGAAGGTATTAATGAGGAAGAGAGAGGCAAAGGAATGATAAAACCTTCCTTCAGCCTCGGAGCCCCAGAGACCTATGAGCTTCTTGTTCTGAAGGCCAGTGTGTGGTGCTGACCCTGTAAGGAGCCATGGGGCCAGAGCCAGGGAGAGAATATCTGCGGGGAATGTCAAAATTAAAGACCTGTTCAGTGCCAAAGAGGAAGCCAGGATCTGTGATCCAGAGCCTGGCAGCTCAGCTGATACCAAAAGGCTAGGGGTGTGAGCAAGAGAAGAACTCAGGCGGAGAGACAGTGAACAGGGACTGGATACCCAATACACAGCACACACATGCTGCAGAGGCCTCTAGATCTGGCTTCAAGGACAATGGTTTGCATAGTAGCCATAGGAAACTCACACTTTGCAGGTAGGAATAGAAACCCATCTCTTTCCTCTGGAGGCAGTCACTCGTATACATTAAAAGCAGACGAAGCTGGAGTGGTGGCACTCGCCTTTAGTCCCCGCACTCGGGAGGCAGAGGCGGTGGACCTCAGTGAGTTCAAGGCCAGCCTGGTCTACAGAGTGAGACCCAGGACAGCCAAGGCTGCACAGAGAAACCCTGTCTTAGGAAAGGAAAGGAAAGGAAAGGAAAGGAAAGGAAAGGAAAGGAAAGGAAAGGAAAGGAAAGGAAAGGAAAGGAAAGGAAAGGAAAGGGCCATTGAGGAAATCCAGGCATGATGCCCACACCTACTTGGAAGGCTGCAGCAGAAGGACCGCCTGGTCTCAAGTTACAGACTGCCCTCGGCAATGTGGCGGCATGACACCCATCTCGTTGTTTCTTTCAGTTTGGGTTTTGTTTTTGTTTTTGGAGACAGGGTTTCTCTGTGTAGCCTTGGCTGTCCTGGAACTCACTTTGTAGACCATGCTGGCCTCAGACTCACAGAGATCCCCTGCTTCTGCCTCCTGAGTGCTGGGATTAAAGGTGTGCACCATCACTATCCAGTGATACTCATCTTTTTAAAAAAAAAAAAAAAGAAAAAACAGTAATAATGGAGGTGATGGTGATGCTGGTGCTTCCCCCAGGATCCACTGCTGTTTCTCTAGCTCCTAGCAAAGAACCTGATAAGAGGGACCCAACTTAAAAAAAGAACAAAACAAACTTGCTGAATGAGTGACAAGCGAGCAAACAGATATGCATAAGGATGTTTGGCATAATCATGAATTAGGAATAACCTAAGGGACATCCAATATAGAAATAAGAAAATTATGGCATAGTAAGTAAAGAGAATCATAGTAAGTAAAGAGAATGAAATGTTAAAGCATGTGTATGTGTTCAGGTGAGTGCACTTGGGCTTATGTGCGTGTGTCTGTATGTGTATGAGTCTATGTGTTTGAGGGGTATGTGAGTCTGTATATGCATGTGAGTGTTGTATATCAGCATGTATGAGAGTATATGTGTATATGTGTGCGTTCAGGGGTGTAAATCTGTATATGCAGGTGTATGTGTCTTTAAGCATGTTTGTAGGTGCACATGTGAGTGTGTATGTGCATGTATATGTGCCTCTGTGTGTGTATGTGTGTGTGCTACCTGCTTTGTTTTTTGAGACAGCATCTTTCCTGGGTCTTGGGGGGGGGGCTCTCCATTTAAGCTAGGCTGATCCAGGGATCTTTCTGTCTCCACTTCCCCAGTACTGAGATGCCCAACGCAGCAGCATCACACCCAAAGAACCTAGAGGTCAAACTAAATTCCTATTCTTGACTGGTAAGAACTGTTTGGACTGGGCTAATTCCCAAGCCCAGGCATTTCTCATCAAGAAAGACAAAGAAAAGCTGGAGCAAGAGTGCAGTCTGTTAGCGATCAACAAACCAAACTATTTCTGAATGCTGGTGTCTTGCAGCAGCCAATGCTTCAGCAGGAAAGTGGCAGCAAATCACAGGTGGGGGAAGACATGAGGCTGCTGGTACATGGTGGGCCTCCAGCCTAACAAGGATGTGGCCCAGGACAGAGTAAGACAGAGCAAGTTGAGGACAAAGTGAAGCAAAGCCAGGATGAACTGCCAGAGCCACTACATTGCTGGGAATTCAATTTATTAGAAATTTTAATTTAAAATCACTGTGCTAGGTACCAGACACTCACCCCTAACCCTGGAGCAGTCTCCAATTGATAGCCACTTGAAAATGAATTTTCTCCAGGGCAGTCTTACTAGGGAAACACATCAGTCATAAGAGGAGGCCCACACCCAACAGTGGATGGCCACCACACACAAATTCAATGGCATCTTTGGGGGATTTCTGTCTCATAATTTTAAGGGCATTTTGTTTTTTAATCTTGCAGATTCTTTGTCTATATATTATGACTTCCAGTTTTGTGGGGATGGGGTGTTTTGTTTTAATGATTTTCCAAGACAGTGTTTCTCTGTGTAGCACTGGCTGTCCTGGAACTTACTTTGTAGACCAAGTTGACCTTGACACAGAGAGATCTGTGTGCCCCTGCCTCCTGAGTGTTGGGATTAAAGGAATGCACCACCACCACCCAGCTTCCAGTTCTGTGATTTTTATGAGATTTCTGTGTGTGCAAATGCATGTGTTTTTACATTTATATGTGTTTCGTGTGCATTTTCTTTAACTGTTTTTCTTATTTGGTTGTTTTGCCCTATTCTGATTTGCTTGTTTTTGTTATATTTGATTTGATTTGACTTTGCCTCCTTGTTTTCTAACATGAGACAGAAAGGGTATGGATCCAGCACTCAGGCCAGAGAGGCAGGCAAGCTAACTGCAGATTTTCACTTCTCCCTCCTCTCCTCTAAGTCCAATCCCCCAGTCTCATCCCCAACTCTGTAGCAGACCACCTGCTATGGCCTCTTCTTCCTCTGTGTTATAATGATTATAATGGTCTGTCCTATCCCTTTAAGAGACAAGCCATGCCCACTCCCTCCCTGTCTGCAGAGGCAAGCTGATCTTCAGCTTCCAGCCTGAGTCCCTTCCTTTTCCCTCTCCCTCTCAAAGAGGCAGCTTCTGTCTCTCCCCACTTCTCCCCTTTCCTCCCTTCTGTCTCTCTCTCTCTTTGTTTTTCTCTGCTCTTCCCCCTTATTCTCTTACCCCTTTCCCCTTCCCTTCCATAACCCACTAAATAAATATCCAACCTCACTCTGCATGGCGTGCCTATCGATGTCTCTGTTTCTCTCCCGCCACGTGACTCCCTGCCCAGGAGACTTGCGGCATGCCCATCTGTCTGTCTCTCCTCATGAGACTGGCTGCCCCATCGGGATCTCTCACCCACCACACAGCTCCCTTCTTTGGGTTTGTGAAAACAGAAGTTTTAGACACATACATTGTATAAACAGCAGCAGATTTATGTCAGAATGACTGTGACAGATATTATTGCACAATGAAAAGTATCTTTAAGACTATAGCATGTACTTGTCCTCACACCTTAATAATTTGTATTTTGTAATTTACTAAAATTTGTTTGGTGAGGTTGTCCTTTCAAACTGACAAAACCTCTCAGCTGTCAAACTGCATCAGAGATCTTTGAGAAGGGTAAAATTTTACTTGAGTTACTGATTAAAAAACGACAGAAAACTTACTTGGTTGGCACCTAGAGCTACTCCTCAGGGTCCTCCATGTTCACTGAAGGTCATATTTGTCTTTTGCTGTTTAGCGCAGGGCCTGCCAGGTTCTAGAAGATCCTGTGGGCTAAGAAATCTGTAGGAAGACAAACCTACCTTGACCTGAGCAGCTAGGCTGTCAATTCCAGTGATTCTGTCCACATCTTCAGTTTAGATCAAAGGCAGTTTTGCCGAGTGATCAGCATTTGGCAGTTGAAATGAATTGTGGATGAATGTTGTTCTGTGCCCATCTGTCTTCTGTCTTCTTTGGAGGAAGTAGAGTGCTGCTGCTGGAGCAAACCTGTCTCTTTTTGTTATGGAAAGTCTTTTAATAATTAAATATTTAAATGCCATATTCCCCAGATCTCTGAGCAGTTGAGGGCTGTTTATTAGGTACAGCTATAGTATGGAATCTGACTGGAGAACTGGGTCCAAGCTTGACTGTACTGGCATTTAACTTAACAGGTAAAGCAGAGTTAGATTAAATATAAAGTATTTTTGTAAGAGACTTACAAGTATACACCAGCTTAAAACACGGGGCTTTTTGTTGTTGTCGTCTGGAATGAGACGCAATAACAGACAATTATAACATTTAACAGTAAACATAGGTGCATTTAAGTTACATGTATGAACACACACACACAGAGTAAACAGGAATTGGGTAAAGTGGATGCTGTTGGTTGGCCCTACCAAAGGCATGCCACTGCAGAAAACACATGCAACAGAGTCAACAAGAGGAATTTAGAGACAAAAACATAAGTAAACCAGGGGACCAGGCAGTAAAGATGGCGGGGCTTGGCCACCTGACCTGGCTCTCAGTTAAGATGGCAGTAAGGTCACCCATGTAACAGAACTAACACTGGGGAACTAGGCAGGGAATACCTCAGTAAAGATGGCAGAACTTGGTCTCCTGACCTGGTTCTCAGCCACGATGGCGGCAAAGTCACCTGACCTCAGGTAAGATGGTGGTAAGGTCGCCTGACCTCAGTCAAAATGGCAGCCCTGCATTCCTCCCTTCTGTGGACCCCCTCAGGCCCTCCCTAGTAACCCATCTCCATCCTTAAGTGTCAGCTGAAACCCCCAGTGGCCACACCTCTCAGGATGTCAGAAGGATTTCCTACCAGGCAACACACAGCCACCACACTCTCTAAGAACCAGAGAGGAAAACAAGGAATAAAACACCCACCTAACAAAGATAAGACCAGACATCAGCACCTAGAATTACAATCTTCCCAAACCCAGATCCCTAGACACTAGTGTAAACACACAATTAATAACAGCCAAGACACTGTCTCCACTAGAGCCCAGAAACCCTCCAATGCAGGCCCTGAGTATGCCAATGTAACTGAAACACAAGAAAAAGGCTTCAAAGTACCCTTTGTGATAGATAGATAGATAGATAGATAGATAGATAGATAGATAGATAGATAGATAGAGGGCCTTAAAGAGAAAAATGAATAAACCTCCTAAGAAAATCTGTGAAAACACAAACTGCTGCTGGGACAAAAAAAAAAGTGGAAGGAAATGAATAAAACAAGTTCAGTATGTGAGAGCAGACGAAGAGGCAACAAGGAAAACCCAACCAAGAGAAATCTATAAACAAAAAATTGAGGAAGTCAAATGGGAACCTCAAGGTAGGCCTCACCAACAGAATATAAGAAATGGAAGAGAAAATCTCAGATATTAAAGAAAACAATGGATACCTCAGTCAGAGAAAACATTAAATCTAAAAAATTCCAGGCACAGAACATCTGTGTTATAGAACACCATGAAAATACTAAATCTAAGAATAATAGAAATAGAAGAAAAGAAACTCAAGTGAAAAGCACAAAAAAAATTTCAATTTTTTTCAAATCAATTCAAATCATAGAAGAAAATTTCCCTAACTTAAAAAAAAAATGCCTAACAAGGTACAAGAAACTTACAGAATGCAAAATAGGCTAGATCTGAAAAAAATTCTTAATCAAAACACTAAACATAAGAAAAAGAATATTAAAAGCTTCAAAGGGGAAAAGCCAAGTAACATATAAAGGCACCGATAGAATGACTTCTGAATGGAGACTCTAAAAGCCAGCAGGGCCTGGAGAGATGTTCTACACACTCTGAGAGACCACAGATGCCAGCCCAGACTACTACGCCCAGCAAAGCTTTCAATTATAATAGATGGAGACAATACGACATTCTACCCTAAAACCAACATACACACACACCACTACCACCACCAACAACAACAACAAATTAGGAATCAACAACACTGTTCATTAATATCTCTTAACATCAAAGGTCTCAATTCCCCAACACAAACTAGCCGGGCGGTGGTGGTGCACACCTTCAATCCCAGCACTCGGGAGGCAGAGGCAGGTGGATCTCTGTGACTTCGAGGCCAGCCTGGTCTACAAGAGCTAGTTCCAGGACAGGTTCCAACACTACAGAGAAACCCTGTCTTGGAAAAAAAAAACCCACAAACTAAAAAATGTTGGCATGGTGATGCACACCTTTAGTCTGAGCACTCAAGAGGCAGAGGCAGGTGGATCTCTGAGTTTGAGACTATACTTATCTACAGAGCAAGTTCTAGGACAGTCAGATATGTATGTATGTATGTATGCATTTATTTATGTATGTATTAACAAGTTTCTACTGTATTAGGTTTCCATACCGCTAGGGAGATCTATTTGTATCCACTTAGTCCCTTACTCTATACTTAACCTCTGTGATTATACAGACTGTAGCTTGGTTATCATTGGCTTAACAACTAATATCCACACATAAACAAACACGTTCCACTGTAGGAGAAGGGCCTGGGGCCGCTTGTTTGTCCCAACTGCCCAGAACCGAAATAACCACACAGAAATTGTATTAATTAAAATACTGCTTGGCCCATTAGCTCTAGCTTCTTATTGGCTAACTCTTATAATAATTTAACCCATTTCTATTAATCTGTGTATCGCCACATGGCAGTGGCTTACGGGGTAAAATTCCCAGCGTCTGTCTCTGGGTGCTCCATGGTGTCTCTCTGACTCTGCTTTCTTCCTCCCAGAATTCAGTTCCATCTCCCTGCCTACCTGAGTTCTGCTCTAACAAAAGGCCAAGGCAGTTTCTTTATTTATTAACCAAGAAAAGCAACACACAAATTACATGGACCTCCCTCACCATTCCATATTTGTCTTATGAGTCTGGGTTACCCACTCAGAATGATTTTTTTCTAGTTCCATTCATTTTCCTGTGAATTTCATGATTTTATTTTCTTGACAGCTGAGTAATATTCTCTGGTGTAAATGCACAACATTTTATTTATCACGTCATCTGTTGAGGGACATCTAGATTTTTTCCAGTTTCTGGTTATTATGAATAGAGCAGCAATGAACATGGTTGAGCAAGTATTGTAGGATGGAGTATCCTTTGGGTATATGCCCAAACATAGAACAGCTGGGTCTTGAGGTAGATCTATTCCCATCTTCCTGAGCATATCTCTATGTTCTAGTGTCTTTGGTGCAGGAAGGCACTCTGTACCCTACCAAATGAGAAACATAAACACCAGTCTACCCACAAGTGCTCTAATCTACAATGATGTCCTGCCCACAAAGCATGCTGGTGCAGCAGTGGCACAAGGCCTGTGGGAGGAGGTGGAACCCACCCCACACACTTGGGTGGAGAAGACCCTGAGATTAGCCCAGGAATCCAAGGGAAAACCAAGTGTTACTATTCTAAAACAAACAAAAAAAAGTGTACCAATAAAATGACTCCTAGTGACCTTCTGCTCCATTCAGATCAGTGCCTTGCTGGGCCCTTATTACAGAGACCCACAGCCAGACATTACAGGAGAATGAGGGAACCCTGCAGAAGAGGAATCAGAGTGTAAGAGCCGAGGGATGGGGGACACCAGGAGAACAAGGCCCTCTTCATAAACCAGAGCAACGCTCAGATGAGCTCACAGAGACTGAGGCAACGCTCACAGGACCTGCATGTTCTGCACCATTTGGGGTCCTGTCCCTAACCCAGAAGCACTCTCCAAATGACAACCACTTGTAAATCAAAATTTAGTTTTCTCCGAGTCTCTCTGGGGAACACACGTGCTAGGCTGCACGCCCGGCAGTGAATACCAACAGGAAACACACTCAGCAGCCTCTGTGGAGGTTCCTTGTCTCACAATGTCATTCAGGGCTTTTCCTTTTAAAAATGTACCTTATCTTTATTCTTATTTTATTTATGTATACATATGTTTTATTATCTTTTTAACATACAGTCGCATTTGTGGATCTATGGTAACTTTTAGTTTAGTTCTTTATGGGGTTCCTAAGGGTGCAAACAGGTAGTCTCCACATCCGTAACTGATTCTTGTGCCTTTGCTTTATGTCTGCTTGCTTTGTCCTGTGCCATTGTGTTAGTTTTTGCATTATATTATAATATATTTCACTATTATCCCTTAGTAACCTGTTTGTTTTCTAATGCGAGACAGAAAGAAGGAAGGTGGATCAGGATGAGAGGGAGGAACTAGAAACGGTAGAGGGAGGGGAAACCATAATAGAATATGTTATATGAGAAAATATTTGGGGGGGGGAGGGTTTCGAGACAGGGTTTCTCTGTAGCTTTGGAGCCTGTCCTGGAACTCACTCTGTAGACCAGGACTCGAACTCACAGAGATCAGCCTACTGAGTACTGGGATTAAAGGTGTGTGCCACCACTGGCATGCTGAGAAAATTTATTGTCAATAAAAGGATAAAAAGAAAAAAATAAAGGGCGTGTGGATCCAGATGGGAGGGGAGGTGTGGAGGAATGGGAAAAAGTAAGGGGAGAGGAATCCATAATCAGAATATATTGTATAAAGAAATCTATAGTCAATAAAAAAGAAAAATTCTATCAAAGTCCTATTTTCCTGTACTTTTTGAGTCAAGTGGTGGCAGTAATAAGTTGACTGATTAACAAACCAAGACAAGAAAAATATTAGATAGTGATATTCAATACAAATATCCAAATATCCCACTATCTTACTTCAGAAGGAACACTTCACAGGAAACTATAATAAGCATCTGTGTACACCTTACCTTTAACAGTTCCTAACATGTTACCATGTTTGCTTCATCTGTTTTTCTGTTGCTATTGTTGCTGATGATTTTAGATTCAAGTGCGAACATCATAACATTTACTCTCAAGTGCAGTTTTTAGTGAAGTGTGGTGGCCTAAGCCTGGAATTCAGGAAGTAGGGGGAGACAGCAGGATCCTGAATTCAAGGTCATTCTCAGCTACACAGCAAGTTCAAGGCCAGCCTGAGCTGCAAGACCTTGTCTCGAGAAAAGAAAGTATGCTTTTCTACTTAGCACAGCACTGTAACCATGTCCTGCAGAATCTGCAATACTCTTTAATATAATCAATTTCATTGCCTATGCCTATTACACAAATATGTAAACATTCCCAAAATATATCTTCCTGCTGGTCTTTCGGACAAGGGTCCGGTCAGCATCTGCACGTTGTGCTGGTTGTTCTGCTTTTAAACAGCGGTTTAGTGCCTGTCTCTACATCTCAGCTGTGACTCTGTTTTCAAAATGACTGTTAAGCAATTGTCAGGTACCCAGAAGACACATCATAGCCAGACACAGGCGAAGAAATGCCACTTATGAGGCAAATGCTGCAGCCTGATCCTACCCTTGGTTAATTGGTGAAATCACTGGCCTTGGACAAAGAGATATGAAAGCTAGGTATGATGGCCCACACCTGATGTGGGATTCCCCTCTGATAATATAAATATGTTTTATTACCATTGTTTTTTAAAGACGTTGTTTTGGCCAATGGCTTAGTAGAGTAAAGTCAGGCAGTAAATCAGAATAGATCCATAGAGAGAACACAGGTGGAGTCAGAGAGATGCCACCATGTAGCTGCCAAAGGAGAAAGATGCCAGTGGCTAGTCAGAACCTTACCTGTAGGCCACAGACTAATGGTGATTCACAGATTAATAGAAATGGGTTAATTTAAGGTGTAAGAATTAGCTAGAAATATGCATAAGCTAATGACCAAACAGTGTTGTGATTAACATAGTTTTTGTGCTATTACTTGGGTCTGTGTAACTGGGAAACCAGGGGCAGTGTCTGTCTACACACACCTGCAGTCCCTGCAGTGGTGGGAGGGTCACTCCAAACTGGAGGCCAGCCTAGTCTACATAGCAAGTTCCAGTCTGGACTAGCCAGGGCTACCCTGAGAAACCCTATCTCAAAGAAGGGGAGAGAAGGAGGCGGGACAGGAGAAGAAAGGACAAAAGAAGAAATGGCACCCTCAGAGGAAGCGTCCCATACAGAGGCACAGTGGCTTCTCTGTCAGAGAGCAAACACTTGTCATGGGAAGTGGCTGTGAACAGAGCTCAGCTCTGGCTTTATGATTGTGGAAAAGCCAAGCTTTTTGCCTCCTTATACCTCAGTTTCTTTATCTTAAAAATGAGAACAATATCCACTATGGTGTTTGAGGGTGCCATGAGTTAACTTATCCTCTGTGCCCATTACAGTGCTTCATTTTCATTTATGGGGTACATAAGATGGCTCAGCCCATAAAGGTGTTTGCTGCTTAACCTGGTGACCTACCTGAGTTCAATTCCTAGAATTCATATGGTGTAAGGAGAGAACTCACTTCCACAAGTTGTCCTCTGACCTCCACATACGTGCAATGGCGCACACACAATGTGTACACAAACACACACACACACACACACACACTAAATAAATAAATAAACAAACTAGAAACAAAAACAAACCCCTCTCCTATAAAACCCGGAACAGAAGTCGTTACCTGCTCCCGAGCCCAGCCTTTTCTTCCTGACGACTCTGCTAGACTGTATTCCCAGGCTCCCTAGAGGTCAGGTGTGACCTTGTAGTCACAGGTCCCACAGAGAGTATAAGACAGGTATGACACAGAACCATCTATTTTTTGTAAAGTTTTTCTATTTTTTGATTTTTTATTGCGCAATACATTTTTCTCCTCTCCCCTCTTTTCCTCCCCTCTCCCCTTCTACCGTCTCCCCTGACCCCCATGCTCCCAATTTACTCAGGAGATTTTATCTTTTTTCTCCTTCCTATTTAGATCCATGTATGTCTCTCTTAGGGTCCTCTTTGTGCAGGTTAATGGATGGATCTAGAAAACATCATATTGAGTGAGGTAACCCAGACCCAGAAAGACAAATATAATATGTATTCACATAAAGCAAAGAAAAACCAGCCTACAATCCACAAACCCAGAGAACCTAGAACCATCAATTCTTATGCCAACTTCCAGAGTGGCCTGTTGAAACCGTCAGGATCTCTAGCCTGAATCTTTATAAAGAGCGCTTATTGCCAACAACGAACCTGGTGAGGTTTTCAGGCTTCTCTGTTACACCTGAACCGACACAAAAACAAATGTAAGACTTAGAATACTCAAACAAGTTTGGTTTTAGCCATATGTGAGTTTCACAAGTAGATTCATCAGAATCTATACCCATAAAGTCTTACTAACATGACTGTCCAAATGTGATCTGGACAAGGGCACCAGCAAACATGACAAACAGCACAGAGAAAAGCCTAAAACCTCAAACCCACACAACTGAGGAAGGCTGAGAGGAGAGATGAGCCTCCCCAGGGAAGAGCACACCAACTGATTGTCTAATGTCACACAGCCCTGAAAACATACATACAAGCAACATATATTGACTCCACAGCTTATGTTTGGGACCACATGCGTACATACAAACACACCCATGCATGTGATAACAAACTGATGGAAGAGAAGCTATGAGTTTGAACCAGAGTACAGAGGAATATGTGAGAGTTTGGAAAGAAGAAAGGGCAGGGAGAAACAGTGCCATTAAAACACAATTTCAAAAATAAAGGACAAAAAAAGTCCACTAGGGAAACATATCTGTTGGGAGCATTCTTTAATTTCTAAGACATTTCATCAAGCTTACAACAGTTTTTTTTCCACACTTTTATGTGAATGTGCAAATCAGTACAGAATCAGTGGTACCTCCCATTACTAACAAGCTACTGGAATTTGGTAAATCCCTTCCTGGTTATCAGACGATAAAGGGGAAATTACACTTCCCTTTGGGGTCCTTAGTCTTATTAATAAAAGGATTTCAGAATGGACTCAACTGGAAGCTCAAGGACAATTTTATTAAAGCTGAAAAGAAAAACCCCTAGGGCAGTCAAACTACAAATCTCAAGAGCTGCCTGGAGAGTGGAAAGGGGGAGGATGCCACACCATTTAAGCTGCCATGAAGGTCAAACATGTGGCTAACAGTCACATGGCAGGGAGGTTTAGAGAAGGAGTAAGGAAGCCCAGAGTGCCGGGGAAGTCGGGCATGTTAGGGAAAGTATGCTTAGAAGAAAGACAGAACAAAGAAAAAAAGTCACGCTCTTCTTGTGACAAGCGTAAATTCCATTTCCTTATCTGCCACATGGGAAGTTCAGCCCTTCTAACATGGTGGAAGGGCTGTGAAAACAAACCTAACATGTCAGCACATTTTAAGCATTTAGAACACTGCCTGGCACCGTTGAAACACACAATAGGTGTTAGCTATGGTTATTACTTATGAACTTGCATTTTGAAGACTTTATAAATCTGGCATGCTTTGGTCTTTCCCTGCTTGCTGTGTTTATGAGTGTGTCTACACTGAGCATCAGGAGACCAGGGTGCTATCCGCAGCTCCCGTTTTTGTCCTCGCAGGATAAGCACATGACTGTTTAGGAACAGTTCACCCTCAAAGGGATAAGGGCTGACTGACAAGGGATAGGATGTGTCCATCGAAGACACGTTGGAGAAAGAAGTCCTCCTAGTGGTTGGGCGGAAAAACAACGTCCGTGATCCTGCCCTCTTGCTGACTGTGAAGTCACATTAAGAAATGGAGCCCAACCACAATTTCACAACAGAACTGTTAGAAAAGTCAGGCTAGCTCATTCAGTGTTGGTTTGCAGTTAAAGCCTGTCAACAGGCGTCTCCTGCCACTATGAGAAGATGAGGCCTGGGCCCCACCGGCCTCCCTCCTCAGCCCAGTAGCTGTGACTCAGCAGGAAGTCAGCCAAGGCTTGACTCACTCTCCCTCCTTCTGCCACACCCAGGGTTTTCCTCCAAGACTGGAAAGTCCGCTGGCAACTGGAGGTAGAACTCTGGTACCTGACTCTACCCAGGCCAATGAAATCGTTTCTGCAACAATAAATGAGAAAAACAACCGTTCCTCACAGGTTTCCTCTCCCTTTTCTAAGATCATCGATTCCCAGCAAGAAAATGTGGACTCCAATGTGGTATGAGAGTTTCTCGAACTCACAGAGATCCACCTGCCTTTGCCTTCCAAGAGCTGGGATTAAAGGGTGCGCCACCACTGCCCCGCTAACGTCATTTTCTTTCCCACTTAACTGCTGTCCAACAACAAATCCTGTCTATTGATTTGCCACAACCCACAGCAGAATTCCGGTTCCACGTTTGTCTCTTTTCCCGACAACTGCATTCTCAGCGTGGAGAAGGCTGCCTGGCGTGAGCCGACTCTCAGTAAACACAGCGCAACGAATGCCTTCTTCACCCTTTTTTATCATCAATTCCCAGTGTCACTAAAATACTAAATTACTAAATAAAGTTCGCCTTTACTATTCCCGTACACCACTGAGTCAGAGAGAGCTCCAAAGTTTCAAACCACAGCACACACAAAGCCACTTTCAGTTCACTGACGCTTGACTAAATGACCCATCACAGGCAAGAAAGTCCGGGCCGTCCCAGAGGTTAGACAGGTGGCTGGTAAATCTGCGAAACAGATGGGGGAATCAGAGAAGTTTGTGATTCCCTCCCATCCACTGGCACTTAAATTCAAATTTTAAAGATAACCTTCAGCAGCTAAGCACAGCTCTAGCCCACATTCCCTAATCCTCATCCCTACCTGTAGTTATCCTCCACTAGGTACTCCTGACTAAAAATATTTAAGTTTTAATATTACCCAAAGCTTCTGGTTCTCCCCGCGGTGCTCTTTCCTCCTGAGGCACCACCTCATTAAGCTCCTGGTCCCCACCCCCTCCCAATGCTCTTTCCTCATGAGGCGCCACCACGAAGCTATTAAGACCCCAGGCTGTTTTCCCTGACACAAGAATCAGTTGCAATCTTTTTTTTAATTTTAATTTTAATTCTTAAAATTCTAAGTATGTGTATGTGTGAGTTTAAGTTTGGGCATCTGAGTTCAGAGGCCAATGCAGGCTCTGGAGCAGGAGTTACAGATGCTGTGCCCACCTGATGCTGGTGCTGGAAATTGAACCCAGGTCCTATGCAAGCCCATACTGGCTCTTAACCACTGAGCCCACCCCCTATCAGGTACAATCCTAATTTGGGTGGCTTTGCTGAGAAATCCCACAAAAGTTCAGGAGATTTCCCAAGCCCAGGGAAAGCTCCTGACATGAAGGAATAAGTGAATGAGTGCTGATGGCCAACAGTCCTGACGGAATCACCTTCCTCAAGAGTCTCCACTCACTTCAGTGTGTAGAGATTGGGGTGACCCACCCTGGTCCCCAAGGACGATGAGCAGGAATTTGCCTCCTGTTTGCAGAAAGGCCCATCCTGGTGAAGTTCCCAAACAAAGGAAGGCATCTGGGGATAGAGAGCCTGTCATGCCTACAGACGGAAATTGCCAGCACCCCTCCCACGCTCCCAACCTCCGCAACGTGGCATTTTCTCATTAAGACACCATCTCACACACACAGATGGGGTAAGGAGCCTAGGACGAACTCAATTCCAATTCCCTCTCAACTGTGAGACAGGAAGAATCATCGAGTAACCTCAGAATATTAAATGAAAATCACTTCCCATTCTGAGATAACTCCGCCCCTGAACAACCATTCAGCGGAGGCTCTGGTGCGCCCCTGCTCTGCTGGTCTGGAGCTGCACCCTGGCCCGTGCACTTGGGGGGGCGAAATGTTAATCATTGCAATTGCAGTTTAGGTTGATGCAGGGAATGCCAAGCCTAGACAACTCACCCACGCGACAGCTCCCAGTGTCACCACCAGTCAGCGACTCAAAGCACTTTGAAATGCATGTCTGTGCAGCTTGTGAGGCCTCGTCACCACCCCCTCGATTCTCAGCTGCTGACTAGCCCTGCCATTTCTCTATAATAATCATTTTTATAGAAGCTTTAAATTCTCACTGCTCACTGACAAACCCAGGAGTGGATATTTTCTGGCAATTCCTACCAGAAGCATAAGCCCTGAGAGCCGTCACCGGAAGTGCCTGGTAGGCCCACAGCCCTGAAGCCATCTCTTTAACGGTTACCCTGCCATAGTGCCTGGAGGACATGGACCAAGGTTTGGTTCCATACTCACACTTTATACCTGGTGTCTAGTACCCTGTCCTGCTGAATAAATACTGCTTGCCTGTAAATCTGAAGAGAAGCCAATTCAGACATTTTTTTTTTTCTCCCCAACTACTGATGGAAAGAGAAGTGCATAGAGCCCACTGCTCCTGTTCTGGTGTCTTCCATAGGCCTGACAGCTGTTCATCAAATGTCATCAAGTGACTAGAGGAGAGTGGGACTTGGGAGACCCTGGCGTAGAAAGAAGCTTTGCCACTAACCTGCTGAGCCACCTTCAGCAAGTGACTTCATTTCTTTTCTTCTTTTATTTTTTCCTTCCGTCTACTCTTCCCAGTTCCTCCCTACCAGGTCTCTCATTAGAAAAGAACAGGCTTCTAAGAGATAACAACCAAACATGACATAACAAAATAAAAGAATAAATAAAACCAAAAACATCATATCAAAGTTGGACAAAACAAGCCAACAGAAGGAAAAGAGCCCCAGAGAAGGCCCAAGAATCAGGACTTGCTCACTCATGCACTCAGAAATCCCATAAAATCACTAAACTGACAAGACAGGCAGTGGTGGCCGCGCCTTTGTTCCCAGTGCTTGAAAGGCAGAGGCAGGCGGATCTCTGTGAGTTTGAGACCAGCCTGGTCTATAGAATGAGTTCCAGGACAGCCAGGGCTACACAGATAAAATGTTTCTTGAAAAACCAAAATAAGATCTGCCTATCCTCCTGCAACCTAAGTGGAACTCTGAAACACAGCTTGCTCCAATACTGAGGGGACTTAAGAGAGAGCACCAAGAAAGCAAACCAGGAGAGAAGACCAAGAGGGCAGGCGTATAGAGACCTCAGAAACTTTCTGAGACAGACAGTGACATACAGAGCAGACCAAGAAAAACTCCCAGCACTCAGACAGCCACAGCAAGGATTGGACCAAGACGCAAAGACTGCTGGCCTCATCTGAAAGAAGAGATGAGTAGGCACCAATGCAAAAATTCCTCCAACAACCTAAAAAGGAACTTGGTAACACCGGAACTCAGCAGTCACACAACAGGAAGACTTGATCATCCTAACACAGAAGTAGAAGAAAACAACTTTAAATGTAACTTTATGAAAATGATGGAGACCTTTAAAGAGGAAATGAAAAACTCCCTTAAAGAAATGGAGGAGAAGACAAAAATTGGAAGAAATTAATAAATCCCTCAAAGAAACCCAAGAAAACCAAGAAAAAAAACAATCAAACAAGTGAAGAAAACAGTTCATCACTTTAAGACTGAAATAGAGGTAATAAGGAAAACACAAACCGAGGGAATTCTGGATATGAAAAATCTGGGTAAATAAAAAGGAACTAAAGAGACAAGTATAACCAACAGAATATAAGAGATAGAAGAAAGAATCTCAGGCACTGAAGATACTATAGAGGAAATAGACTCATTGGTCAAAGAAAACATTAAATCCAACAAATTCTTAACACAACATCCAGAAAATCTGGGACACCATGAAAAGACCAAACCTAAGAATAATAGGGGTAGAAGAGGGAGAAGAACTCCAGCTCAAAGGCACAGAAAATATATTCAACAAAATCAAATAAGAAAATCTTCCCAACCTAAAGAAGGATATCCCTATGAAGGTACAAGAAGCTTACAGACACCAAATAGACTAGATAAAAAAAAATCCCCTCACAATATAATAATCAAAACACAAAACATACAGAATAAAGAAAAAATATTAAGAGCTGAAAAGGAAAAAGGTCAAGTAACATATAAAGGTAAACCTATCAGAATTACACCCGACTTCTCAATAGAAACCATAAAAGCCAGAGGGCCCTGGACATATGTGCTGCAGACACTAAGAGACCATGGATGCAAGCCCAGCAAAGCTTTCATTCACCATCGATAGAGAAAACAAGATATTCCCGGACAAAAATAGATTTAAACAATACATATCCACAAACCCAGCCTTACAGAAAGTACTAGAAGGAAAACCCCAACCCAAGAAAGCTAACCAGCTAACCACACCCAGAAAAACATAGGCAGCTGATAACCCCCACCAGCATAACCCAAAGAAGGGAAACACACAAACATTACTACCAAAAAAATAACTGGAATTAACAGCCACTGGTCATTAATATCACTTAATATCAATGGGCTCAATTCACATATAAAAAGACACAGGCTAAGAGAAAGGATACAAAAACAGGACCCAGCTTCTGCTGTATACAAGAAACACACCTCAACTTCAAAAACAGACACTACCTCAGAGTAAATGGTTGTAAAAGGTTTTCCAATCAAATGGACCTAAGAAACAAGCAGATATGGCTATCCTAATATCTAACAAAATTGATTTCAAACTAAAATCAGTCAGAAGAGATAAAGAAGGATATTTTATACTCATAACAGGAACAATTCATCAAGATGCAGTCTCAATCCTGAACATTTATGAACATACAAGAGCACCTACATATGTAAAAAAACATTACTAAAACTTAAATCACACATCATATCTCACACATTAATAGTAGGAGACTTCAACACTCCACTCTCACCAATGGAGAGGTCAACCAGACAAAAACTTAACAGAGAAATAAGAGAATTAACAGATGCCATGAATCAAATGGACTTAACAGACATCCATAGAACATTCCACTCGAACACAAAAGAATATACCTTCTTCTCAGCACCTCATGGAACCTTCTCTAAACTTGATCACATACTCAATAACAAAGCAAACCTCCACAGATACAAAGAATTGGAGTAACCCCCTGTGTCTTTATCAGATTACCATGGATTAAAATTAGAATTTAACAATAATACTACTCTCAGAAAGTCTACAAACTCATGAAAATTGAACAGTGAACTACTGAATCACCCCAGGGTCAAGGAAGAAATAAAGAAAGAAATTAAAGACTTCCTAGAATTCAATGAAAATGAAGGCACAACATATCCAAACTTATGGGACACCATGAAAGCAGTGCTAAGAGGAAAATTCATAGCACTAAGTGCCCACATAAAGAAAACAGAGAAAGTTCACATTAGAGACTTAACAGCACACCTGAAAGCTCTAGGACAAAAAGAAGCAGACTAACTCAGGAGGAGTAGAAAATAGGAAATAATCAAATTGAGGGCTGCAATCAACAAAATAGAAACAAAGAAAACAATACAAGAATCAATAAAACAAAGAGCTGGTTCTTTGAGAAAATCAACAAAATAGACAAACCCTTATCCAAACTAATCAAAAGGCAGAAAGAGAACATCCAAATTAACAAAATCAGAAATGAAAAGGGGGACATAACAGCAGATACTGAGGAAACTCAAAGAATTATAGGTCATACTACAAAAACCTGTACTCCGCAAAATTGGAAAATGTAAAAGAAATGAACAATTTTTAGATAGATACCATATACCAAAATTAAATGAGCAATGTAAATAGACATATAAACTGCAAGGAAATAGAAGCTGTCATCGAAAACTTCCCGACCAAAAAAAGCCCAGGGCTGGATGGTTTTAGTGCAGAATTCTACCAGAACTTACAAGAAGAGCTAATACCTATACTCCACAAAGTGTTCCACATAATAGAGACAGAAGAAACATTGCCAAACTCTTTTTATAAGGCTACAGTTACCCTGATACCAAAACCGTACAAAGACTCAACCAAGAAAGAGAATTACAGACCAGTCTCACTCATGAACATGGATCCCCCCCCCAAAAAAAAACCCTCAATAAAATAAAATAACCGAATCCAAGAACACATCAAAAAAAAATCATCCACTATGATCAAGTCAGCTTCATCCCAGAGATGCAGGGCTGGTTCAATACACACAAAAAAAGAAAAAACTATCAATAATATAAATGAACTGAAAGAAAAAACCCATATAATCATTTCATTAGATGCTGAAAAAGCATTTGACAAAATCCAACACCCCTTCATGATAAAGGTCTTGGAGAGATCAGGGATACAAGGAACATATCTAAATAAAATAAAAGCAATATACAGCAAGCTGACAGCCAACATCAAATTAAATGAAGAGAAATTCAAAACAATTCCACTAAAATCAGGAACAAGACAAGGCTGTTCACTCTCTCCATATCTCTTCAACATAGTTCTTGAAGTTTTAGCAATAGCAGTAAGACAACAAAAGGAGATCAAGGGGATTAAAATTAGAAAGGAAGAAGTCAAACTTTTATTATTTGCAGATGATATGATAGTGTACATAAGTGAACCCAAAAACTCTACCTGAGAACTCCTACAGCTGATAAATACCTTCAGTGATGTGGCAGGATACATGATCAACTCAAAAAAGAATGAGTAGTCCTCCTATACACAAACGATAAAGACGCTCAGAGGGAAATCAGAGAAACATGACCTTTCACAATAGCCACAAATAACATAAAATATCTTGGGGTAACACTAACCAAAGAAGTGAAAGACCTATTTGACAAGAACTTTAAGTCTTTGAAGAAAGAAATTGAAGAAGATACCAGAAAATGGAAAGATATCCCATGCTTTGGTAGTATCAACATGGTAAAAAATAGCAATCCTACCAAAAGCAATCTATATATTCAATGCAATCCCCATCAAAATCCCAACACAATTCTTCACAGACCTTGAAAGAACAATAAGCAACTTCATATAGAAAAACAAAAACCCAGGATAGCCGGAACAATCCTGTACAATAAAGGAACTTCCGGAGGCATCCCTGGCATCAAGCTCTATTACAGAGCTGCAGTAATGAATAACAGCTTAGTATTGGCATAAAAACAGAGACGTTGACTCGAAGACCCAGATATTAATCCACACACCTATGAACACCTTGTTTTTGACAAAGAAGCTAAAATTAGACAATGGAAAAAAAGAAAGTATCTTCAGCAAATGGTGCTGGCATAACTGGATGTCAACATGTAGAAGAATGAAAATAGATCCATATCTATCGCCATGCACAAAACTCAAGTCCAAATGGCTTGAAGACCTCAATATAAATTCGACCACACTGAACCTGATAGAAGAAAGTGGGAAGTAGTCTCCAATGCATGGGTACAGGAGACCACTTCCTAAATATAACCCCAGTAGCACAGACAATAAGAGCAACAATAAATAAATGGGACTTCCTGAAACTGAGAAGCTTCTGTAAAGCAAAGGACACAGTCATTAAGACAAAATGACAGCCTACAGAATAGGAAAAGATCTTCACTAACCCCACATCAGACAAAGGACTGATCTCCAGAATATATAAAGAAATAAAGAAATTAGACAGTAAAATTTTAAATAACCCAATTAAAAAATGGGGTACTGAACTAAACAGAAAATTCTCAACAGAAGAATCCCAAATGGCCAAAAGATACTTAAGAAAATGTTCAACATCCTTAACTATCAAAGAAATGCAAATCAAAACAATTCTGAGATACCATCTTACATCTGTCAGAATGGCTAAAATCAAAAACACTAATGATAGCTTATGCTGGAGAATTGCTGGCGGGAGTGCAAACTTGTACAAACACTCTGGAAGTCAGTATAGTGGTTTCTCAGAAAATTGGGAATCAACTTACCTCAGGATCCAGCAATACCACTCTTGGGCATATACCCAAAAGATGCTCAATCATACTACAAAAGCATTTACCCAACTATGTTTATAGCAGCATTATTTGTAATAGCCAGAACCTGGAAACAATCTAGATGCCCCTCAACCAAAGAATGGATAAAGAAAATGTGACACATTTATTTACACATTAGAGTACTACTCAGGGGTAAAAAAAAAATGGCATCTTGAATTTTGCATGCAAATGGATGGAATTAGAAAGCACTATCCTGAGAGAGGTAACCCAGACCCAAAATGATGAATATGGTATGTACTCACTCATAAGTAGATACTAGCTATAAACAAAGGACATTGAGCCTATAGTTCATGATTCTAGAGAGGCCAAGTAATAAGGTGAACCCAAAGAAAATATATAGAGACTCACCTGGAAATTGAAAATGGACAGGATTGATTGGCAGGGTTGGGAGCATGGTGGTGAGGGGAGAGGGGAGGGGACGAGGAGGGGAAGAAGGGAGAGTGGGAGGGTAGGGGAGAACTTGGGGGAATGTGATGGTCTAGATAGAGGAAGGATAGAGATGAGAGCAAAGAGAGAGATATCTTGATTGAGGGAGCCATTATAGGGTTAGCAGAAACCTGGCTCTAGAGAAATTCCCAGGAATCCAAAAGGAGGACCTCACCCAGGACCCTTGGCAATAGAGGAGAGGGGACCCCTGATCTTGACTTGCCCTATAGTCAGACTGATGATTATCTTAAATATCACCATAGAACCTTCATCCAGAAACTGATGGAGGCAGAGGCAGAGACCTGCATCGGAGCACTGGACTGAGTTCCCAAAGCCCAGCTGAAGAGTGGGAGGAGTGAGAAAATGAGCAAGGAGTCAAGACCATGATGGGTTCACCCACTGAGACAGTTTGCCTGAGCTAATGGGAGCTCACCAACTCCAGCAGGACTGGGAGGGAACAGCATAGGACCAAACTAGTTCCTCTGAATGTGGTTGACAGTTGCATGGCTGGGGCAGACTGAGGGGCCACTGGCAGTGGAACCAGGATTTATCCCTTCTGAATGTACTGGCTTTTTGGAATCCTATTCTCTTTGGATGTATACCTTGCTCAGCGTAGATATAGTAGGGAGGGCCTTGAACGTTCCACAAGGCAATGTGCCTTACCCTCTGTGAGGATTAGGTATGGGTGGGGTGGGAGGGTATGTGGAGTGAATTGGAGGAGGGGAGGGAGTGGAAACTTGGATTGGTTTTTTTTTAAAAAAAAATAATCTAATAATTTTTTTTAAAAAAGGAGAGAAACGCAAAAAAAGTTATAAACAGTCAGAAGACAACTTTTGGGAGTCAAATTTTTCCTTCCACAGTGGATTCTGTCCTTAGATTTGACTGTCAGCTTAGAAAAGAATCTCAGTGAGGGACTGTCTAAATTGGGTTGTCCATGTGCATGTCTGTGGACTACAGTCTTAATTAAGTTAACTGATGTGGGAATACCCAGCCCACTGTGGGCAGCAGTATTCGCTAGACAGAGGACTCTGGACTGTTTAAAGAATGAAGAAATTGGGCTGAGAATAAATAAAGGGAAAGCAAAAAAAGAAAAAAGAAAAGAAAAGCCAAAATCAATAAGTAACTAAATAAATATAACCGAACTGCAAGCACTAATATATATGCAGAGGACATGGAGCAGATCCGGGCAGGCCCTGTGCTTGCTGCTTCCATCTCCGGGAGTTCACACAAGCTTTGTTCGGTTGATTCAGAGGGCCTTGTTCTCGTGCTGTGCTCCATCCCCTCTGGCTCTTACACTCTTTTCGCCTCCTCTTCCATGGGTTCCCTGAGCTCTGAGGGGAGGGATTTGATGAAGACACCCTGTTTAGAGCTGTGTGTTCCAAGGTCTCTCACTCCCCATGGAATGTCTGGCTGTGGGTTTCTCTATTTGTTCCCATCTGCTGCAGGAGGAAGCTTCTCTGATGATGGCTCAGCAAGACCCTGATCTATAAGTATAACAGAATAACATTAGATGTTGTTGTGCTTGGTTTTACCATAGGTAGGTGTCATCCATATTGTTGAGCTCAGAGGGCTGCCAGGACATGAAGACGGGCAACCTCCGGACAGCAGAGCCTCCCAGCACCTTCCTCTATACCTAACCTCTCTGGATATATAGATTGTAGGTTGATTATCATTTATTTCTTTGCATGGGGGAAATATTTTATTGGAAAAAATGGAAATTCATACAAGCAAAATATTGAAGAAAAAACATATTAAGCTCACATAACATTTCTGAATGCTCACTGTGAAGCATGTTGTGGCTAGTGTCTTATGGGTTTGTTACTGGGATCTGTTTCTTTTTTTTCCACGGTTTTATTTAAAAATTTCCATCTCTTCCCCTCCTCCTCCCCCTTCCCTCCACTCCCCTCCACCCATACTCCCCTCCCTCCCTCTCCAGGCCAAGGAGCCATCAGGGTTCCCTACTCTATGTTAAGTCCAAGGTCCTCCCTAATCTCTCCAAGACCTTTATCATAAAGGGGTGTTGAATTTTGTCAAATGCTTTTTCAGCATCTAATGAGATGATCATATGGTTTTTAGCCTTCAGTTTATTTATATGATGGATTACATTGATAGATTTTTGTATGTTGAACCAGCCCTGCATCCCTGGGATGAAGCCTACTTGATCGTAGTGGATAATTTTTCTAATGTGTTCTTGGATTCGGTTTGCCAGTATTATATTGAGAATTTTTGCGTCAATGTTCATGAGTGAGATTGGCCTGTAATTCTCTTTCTTGGTAGAGTCTTTGTGTGGTTTAGGTATCAGGGTAACTGTAGCTTCATAAAAGGAATTTGGCACTGACTCTTCTGTTTCTATATTATGAAATACCTTAAGGAGTATAGGTATTAGGTCTTCTTGGAAGTTCTGGTAGAATTCTGCATTGAAACCATCTGGTCCTGGGCTCTTTTTGGTAGGGAGGTTTTTGATAACAGTTTCTAATTCTTCGAGACTAACAAGACTATTTAGAGCGTTTACCTGGTCATGGTTTAACTTTGGTATATGGTACTTATCTTTAAAAATGTCCATTTCTTTTACATTTTCCAATTTTGTGGCATACAGGCTTTTGTAGTAAGATCTAATGATTCTCTGAATTTCCTCTGTGTCTGTGGTTATGTCCCCCTTTTCATTTCTGATCTTATTGATTTGCGTGTTCTCTCTCTGCCATTTAATTAGTTTGGCTAGGGGTTTGTCAATCTTGTTGATTTTCTCCAAGAACCAGCTTTTTGTTTCATTGATTCTTTGGATTGTTTTCTGTGTTTCTATTTTGTTGATTTCTGCCCTCAGTTTGATTATTTCCAGTCTTCTACTCCTCCTAGGTGAGTCTGCTTCTTTTTTTCCAGAGCTTGCAGGTGTGCTGTTAAGTCTCCAATAAGTGCTTCTCCATTTTCTTTAAGTGGGCACTTAGTGCTATGAACTTTCCTCCTAGCACTGCTTTCATTGTGTCCCATAGGTTTGAGTATGTTGTGTCTTTGTTTTCATTAAATTCAAGAAAGACTTTAATTTCTTTCTTTATTTCTTCCTTGACCCAGCTGTGGTTCAGTAGTTCACTGTTCAGTTTCCATGAGTTTGTAGGCTTTCTGGGGGTAGCATTGTTGTTGAATTCTAATTTTAATTCATGGTGATCTGATAAGACACAGGTGGTTACTAATATTTTTTGTAACTGTGGAAGTTTGCTTTGTTACCAAGTATATGGTCAATTTTCGAAAAGGTTCCATGAGCCGCAGAGAAGAAGGTATATTCTTTTCTATTTGGGTGGAATGTTCTATAGATGTCTGTTAAGTCCATTTGGTTCATTGCCTCCATTAAGTCTTTCAATTCTCTGTTAGGTTTCTGTCGGATTGACCTGTCCATTGATGAGAGAGGAGTGTTGAAGTCTCCAACTATTAGTGTGTGTGGTTTGTTGGCTGCCTTGAGTTCTAGAAGTGTTTCTTTTACATAAGTGGGTGCTTTTATATTAGGGGCATAGATATTCAGGATTGAGACTTCATTCTGAAGGATTTTTCCTGTTATGAGTATAAAGTGTCCCTTTCCATCTCTTCTGATTGATTTTAGTTTGAAGTCAACTTTGTTAGAAATTAGTATGGCCACACCAGCTTGTTTCTTAGGTCTATTTGCTTGATAAACCTTTTCCCAACCCTTTACTCTGAGTAGGTGTCTGTTTTTGTGGTTGAGGTGTGTTTCTTGTAAACAGCAGAATGTTGGATCCTGTTTTCATATCCAACCTCTTAGCCTGTGCCTTTTTATAGGTGAATTGAGTCCATTGATATTAAGTGATATTAATGACCAGTGGTTGTTAACTCCGGTCATTTTTTTTGTAGTAGAGTTTGTGTGTTTCCCTTCTTCTAGTTGTGCTGGTGAAGGGTCGCTAGATGCCTGAGTTATTGTGGGCGTTGTTGGACTCCTTGGTTTGTGATTTTCCTTCTATTACTTTCTGCAAGGCTGGATTTGTGGCTACGTATTGTTTAAATCTGTTTTTGTCCTGGAATATCTTGTTTTCTCCATTGATGGTGAATGCTAGCTTTGCTGGGTATAGTAGTCTGGGCTTGCATCCATGTTCCCTTAGTGTCTGTAGCACATCTATCCAAGACCTTCCGGCTTTCATGGTTTCCATTGAGAAATCAGGTGTAATTCTGATAGGTTTCCCTTTATATGTTACTTGACCTTTTTCCTTTGCAGCTCTTAATATCTGTTCTTTATTCTGTATGTTTTGTGTTTTGATTATTATATGGCATGGGGATGCTTTCTTTTGATCCAGTCTATTTGGTATTCTGTAGGCTTCTTGTAGCTTCATAGGAATATCCTTCTTTAGGTTGGTGAAATTTTCTTCTATAATTTTGTTGAATATATTTTCTGGGCCTTTGAGTTGTAACTCTTCTTCTTCTACTCCAATTATTCTTAAGTTTGGTCTTTTCATGGTGTCCCAGATTTCCTGGATGTTTTGTGTTAAGAATTTTTTGGATTTGTTTTGTTCTTTAATCTGTGAGTTTATTTCCTCTATAGTATCTTCAGAGTCTGAGATTCTTTCTTCCATCTCTTGTATTCGGTTGGAAATACTTGTCTCTGAAGTTTCTGTTCGTTTACTCAGAATTTCCATTTCCAGTCTTCCCTCGGATTGTGTTTTCCTCATTACCTCCATTTCATTTTTCAGGTCTTGTACCGTTTCCCTTACCTGTTTGATTGCTTTTTCTTGTTTTTTTTTTTTTTGTTTGTTTGTTTTTCTGGGTATCTTTGAGAGATTTATTTTTTTCGTCTACCTTTTTGTTTATCATCTCCATTTCTTTATGGCAGTTTTTTACCTCCTGTTTAAGGTCCTCTATTATTTTCATAAAGTACTGTTTAAGGTTGATTTCTTCTATTTCTTCTGGAGTAGGGTGTTCAATTCTTGTTGTTTCGGGATGACTGGATTCTGGTGATGTCATGTTGCCTTTCAGGTTGTTGGAGGAGTTCTTGCATTGGCGTCTGCCCATCTCTTCCTACAAATGGAGCTAGGAGAGACTTGGTGACTTGTTCCAATCCTTGCTCTGACTGAATCTGGGTGGATCTCCTCAGTGCAGTCCCTACGCAGTCCCAGAGCCCTGATTGGGCTGAGCTGGAGATGTTATGAACCCGAAGAGGGGAAGAAGAAGGGACAGTTTTTCTGGGTGCAAGCTGGGTGGGCTGATTATCATTTATTTAAAAGCTAATACCCACATATAAGCTAATATATACCATATTTTTCTTTCTGGGTCTGGGTTACTTCAACCAGGATGGTTTTTTTTCTAGTTCCATCCACTTGCCTAAAAATTTTATGCTGTCATTTTTTAGCAGATGAGGAATAGTAATACTCCATTGAGTAAATGTGCCACATTTTCTTTAGCCATTCTTCTGTGCAGGGACATCTTGGTTGCTTCCACTTTCTGGCTATCATGGCTAGAGCAGCAGTGAACATGCTTGAGCAAGTGTCACAGTGGTGGGAGGAAGCGTCCAAGAGTATGTGGCTAAATCTTGAGGTAAATCCATTCCCACCATAGTGATTTTCACAATGACTATACAAATCTGCCCTCTCACAGCAGTGAATGAGTGTTCCCCTCACTCCACATCCTTGTCAGCATGAGCTGTCATTTGTGTTACTGATCTTAGCTGTTCTTCAGGTGTAACATGGAATCTCAGAGTTGTTTTGATTTGCATTTCGCTGATGACCAAGGATGTTGAACATTTCTTTACGTGTTTCTCGGTCCTTTGCACTTCCTCTGTTGAGTAGTCTGTTTAAATCTGTACCCCATTTTAACTGGATTATTTGTTTTTGATATCTAGTATCTTGAGTTTGTTATGTATTTTAGATATCAGTCCTCTATCAGATGTGAAGTTGGTAAAAATCTTTTCCCATTCTATAGGCCACTACTTTGTCCTACTGAGGGTGTCCTTTGCCCTTTTTTTCAGTTTTTCAGTTTTATGAGGTCCCATTTATTAATTGTTGATCTTAGTGTCTGTGCTACTGGTATTCTATTTAAGAAGTTGTCTCCTGTGCCGATGTGTTCAAGGCTTTTCCCCACTTTCTCTTCTATTAAGTTAAGTGTATCTGGTTTTATGTTAAGGTCTTTGCTCCATTTGAACTTGATATGTATAGATCTATTTGCATTTTTCTACATGCAGACATACAGTTTGATCAGCACCATTTGTTGAAGATGCTGTCTTTTGTCCAGTGTGTACTTATGGCTTTTTTTAAAATAAAAAATCAAATGTCCATAGGTGTGTATATTTATGTCTGTGTCTTCTGTGTGATTCCATTGATCAGCATGTCTTTTTTATGCTGATACCATGCAGGTTTTTGTTATTTATAGTTCTTTCATACAACTTGAAATCTGGAATGGTGGGACATCCAGCAGTTCTTTATTATTAGGATGTTTTAGCTATTCTGGTTCTTTTTTGTGTTTCCATATAAAGTTGAGAATTGTCCTTTCAAGGTCTGTGAAAAACTGTGTCAGAATTTTGATGGGGATTGCATTGCTTTTCGTAGGATGGCCTTTTTTACTGTTAATCCTACGGATACATGAGAGATCTTTTGATCTTTTGATATCTTCTTCAATTTCTTTCTTCAAAGACTTGAAGTTTTTATCAGATAGGTCTTTTACTTGCTTGGTTAGAGTTACCCCAAGATAAGTTATATTATTTAAGGTTATTGTGAAAGTTGATAGGAAGAGACTGATTTTTGTGAATTAATCTTGTATCCAGCTACTTTGCTGATAGTGTTTATCAGTTGTAGGAGTTCCCTGGTAGAATCTTTAGGGTCACTCATGTATACTATCAAGTAATTTCATGTCTGGCCTGAAAAAGGCTGCGGTTGACATTGGCCATGCCTCTGCCGTGTACTTGTGTAGTGATTAGCTGTGGCCCGGCTTCCCGCCACCCTGCTCCCAGCCACCGGCTAGCTTTACCCAAAATAATTACACCGAAACTGTATTCTTTTAAACACCGCCTGGCCCATTAATTTCAGCCTTTTTCTTACATCTTGACTAACCCATATCTAATAATCTATGTAACACCATGAATGGTGTCTTACCCGGAAAGATTCAGCATGTCTGGCCTGGTTGCTGGCTTCATCGCATCTCTCCCTGAGGAGAGGCACGGCAATCTCTCTCACTTAGGAGAGGTGTGGCATCTGACTGAGCCATCTACCTCACTTCCTTCTTCCTGTTCTGTCTACTCCGCCCACCTAAGGGCTGGCCAAGGCAGTTTCTTTATTAAAGCAGAAGACCCTCCCATACCATACTTGGACAGCACACCTCCATTGGTCAGG